>NW_016808026.1:4750034-4767547 GCF_001698545.2 Rhinopithecus bieti
TTTTTGAGACGGAGTTTCACTCTTGTTGCCCAGGCTGGAGTATAATGGCATGATCTTGGCTCACTACAACCTCCACCTCCCAGGTTCAAGTCATTCTCCTGCCTCAGCCTCCCAAGTAGCTGGGATTACAGGCATGTGCCACCACACCTAGCTAATTTTATATTTTTAGTAGAGACAGGGTTTCTTCATGTTGGTCAGGCTGGTCTCCAACGCCTGAACTCAGGTGATCTGCCCACCTCGGCCTCCCAAAGTGCTTGAATTACAGGCATAAGCCACCGTGCCTGGCCCTGTTGTGGGAAGTCAGGGACCCTGAACGGAGGGACCAGCCAAAGCCATGGCAGAAGAACATAAATTATGAACATTTCATGGACATTTACTAGTTCCCCAAATTAATACTTCTATAATTTCTTATGCCTATCTTTACTGCAATCTCTGAACATAAACCGTGAAGATTTCATGGACATTTATCACTTCCTCAATCAATACTCTTATAATTTCCTATGCCTGTCTTTACTTAAATCTCTTAATCCCGTCATCTTCGTAAGCTGATGATGTATGTCACCTCAGGATCCTGTGATGATTGCGTTATCTGTGCAAGTTTTTTGTAGAGCATGTGCGTTTGAACAATATGAAATCTGGGCACCCAAAAGGAATAGGACGGCTGTGATTTTCAGGGAACAAGGGAGATAACCACTGGGACTGACTGCCTGCAGGGCCAGACAGAACAGGGTCATATTTTTCTTCTTAAAAAAGCAAATAGGAGAAATATCACTGAATTCTTTTTCTCAGCAAGGAACAGCCCTGAGAAAGAGAATGCATTCCCAGGGGGAGTTCTGTAAAATGGCCACTCTGGGAGTGTCTGTCTTACATGGTTGTAGATAAAAATTACATACTACTGTAAATCTTTAAGCTAATTTTTGAACTTCTTTCAGAAGATACATATTAATAACTCAATAGTTATGCATTATGAGATAAGAATAAAATGGATATAATCTAAATATTTACCTTAGAATTTTGCAACCTCATGGCTTCCTACTGGGTCCTGTAAAAAAATCTTATCCTCCTGGGAGGACTGTCAAGTATTGGGGAAACCATGGCCAGGTCTCTAATAGAAATTAGAGACAACCGCCCAAGCCAATGGAGACAGTAAATCAAGCAGATAGGAAGAATACGAAGACATGAAGGCTCAGGATGGATGCACCGAAGCCACAAAATCGTGCTCTACTGGGTAAAATGGTGCCCTTCATACTTCATGAATAAAGGACCTAGGTTCACTTGTCTAACTGAGGAGCTAGGAATCTGGAACAATACTACTTTATGGAAACTGAAGAGTTCTAGTGTCTTAGCAAGCCACTCAAGGTCAGCTGAAAGAGTTGCCACACACTAATTAAATAGCTGGAGACATTCAGGAAATGTTAGCCATGTGCAGGCACCATTTTTTTTTAATCAGTAACAAAATATTTTACCTATCTATGGGTACATCTGAATATTTGTTACATGCATAGACTGTGTAATGATCAACTCAGGGTATTTGGGGTATCCAACAACTTGAGTATTTATCATTTCTATGCACTGCTAACACTTCAACCATCTCTTCTAGCTTCTTTGAAATATACATGTTGTTACTTATAGCCATCCTACTCTGCTATCAAATATTGGAGTTTACTTATTCTACCTACGTATATTTTTATACCCATCAATCAAACTTTGTATCTCCCTTCTCACCCATACATCCTTCCCATCCTCTAGTATCCCATCATTCTATTCTCTATCTCCATGAGATCAATTTTTTAGCTTCTACATATGAGAACATGTGATATTTGTCTTTCTGTGCCTGGCTTATTTTACTTAACATAATGACCTCCGGTTTTAACCATGTTACTCAAAATGATATGATTTCATTTTTATAGCCAAATAGTATTCCATTGTGTTTATATACCACATTTCCTTTCATCCATCCATCCATCCTTGGGCACTTGGTTTGATTCCATCTCTTTGCTATTGTGAATAGTGCTGCAATAAACACATGAGTGCAGGTGTCCTGTTGATATTCTGATTTTTCTTTGGATAAATACCCAGCAGTGGGATTGCTGGTAATATGGTAGTTTTAGTTTTCTGAGAAATCTCCATACCGTTTTCCATAGCTATTGTATTAATTTACATTTCCACCAGTGGTATAGAAGCATTCCCTTTCTCCACATCCTCACCAGCATCTCATATTGTCTTTTTAATAATAACCATTCTAACTAGGGTTACATCATATCTCGTTTTGGATTTTTTATATTTTACATGTTTTTAACTTGTAAATTCAGAGGTACAAGTACAGGTTTGATTTGTATTTTTCTGATGATGAGTAATGTTGGCATTTTTTCATATACCTGTTGGGCATTTGTCTGTCATCTTTTGAGAAATGTCTATTCATGTTCTTTGTCCGTTTTCTAATGGGATTGTTTATTGTTGTTTGAGATCTTTGCATATTCCGGATATTCATCTCTTATTGGGCAAATAATTTGCAAATATTTTCTCTCTTTCAACAGATCATCTCTTTACTTTGTTGTTTCCTTGGCTATGCAGAAGCTTTTTGGTTTAACGTAGTCCTGTTGGTCTATTTTTGTTATAGTCGCCTGTACTTTTGAGATCTTAGTCACGAAATCTTTACCTAGACCAATGTCTTGAAGTGTTTTCGCTATTTTTTTCCTAGTAGTTTTATGGTTTCAGGCCTTAGTTTAAGTCTTTAATCCATCTCGAGTTGTTTTTGTATATGGGGAGAGACAAGGTCCTGTTTCATTCTTCTGCATATGGATTCTCAATTTTCCCAGCACCATTTATTGAAGGGGCTCTTCTCTCCCCAGGGTATGTTGTTAGCACTTGTACTGAAAATCAGTTATCTGTAAGTTTGTGGATTTATTTCAGGACTATTTTGTTCCATTGGTCTATGTGTCTGTTTTTACAGCAATACATGCTGTTAGGATTACCATGGACTTCTAACATATTTTGAAGTCAGGTAACGTTAAACCTCACGAGCCTGCAATGTCAGTTCCATAATCAGTCTCCACAGAATCAGAGATGTGTCCAAGTCCACATACTTATTAAGTGGTAGCCCTGGGGAGAAAATCTGAAGACATTTTTTTTTTTCCTCTCTGTACACTGCTTTGCTGCCCTTGCCCTTTTTCTTTGCTATTACACTTTCTATCATTTGAAGGCTATATATATATATATATATATATATAGAAGAAAGTGGCCAGAAGTGGAGCCCCAAGGTGGTGTCAAGATTGGAACAGATTAGCATCAACCAGAGATGCCAAGTCATCAATGAACTGATCGCGAAAGAATCATCATAATTCTTACCCCAAATATCTAAATTTGCAATTCTACATTACGGCTTTTCTATAAAGTTACTCTCACCAAAACTTTTAGTAACTGGATGCTTCACCAAATGAATTTGATCCATATACAGGTAGTGCTCCCTGTCAATATTTTCAGCAGACCAGTTATGAAAATATATAATTTGCTCATATACACACACTCTGAACATATGGGGTATATATATTTTTTGTTAGTCTACTGACAATCCTAAACCTGTTCACAATAATATCCTTGAAATGAAATTGCAGCATAGAAGTGCTATATCAAATAACACTCTGATAACATAAAAACTTAGCGACATTAGAGTTTAAATTTCAAGTTAGGATAAAATATTCAATAAAATTAGGAGTCTTATTGCCACATTAAGCTAAAACTTTAGTTTTGCTATATTTTTTGGCATGCTTATCAAATATTTTGCCTCTTTTAAAGTCTTTGCGAATTTAGAGTTTTAAAACATTAATAAATTAAAATTAACCCAGAAATACGCATGTAATTTCAGTCTTGTGATAGTTCCTAACTATCCACCTTTTCCCAGGCAAATGCTTCAGCCTCCCTCCTTCAAATACGTTATCTTAAATCTTTCATTTATGAATTCCAACAAGAATTATTTAACGTATTGAAATAAAAGCTTTTCTTGTCAAAATATACATTCTCTCTGCTCACAACACAAAAGGTCATTTATTAAAGCTGTAATATCCCACCCACTTAGTGAAAATAAATAAGTACAATAAAACAAACTGTAATTCCCCAGTTCATCAACCAAGTAGATTAAAAATTGGGTGGCTCACCTGGTGGTGGCTATAGAAACATGTAAAGTATCTGGAAGCTAAACATAAAGCACAGATTCAGTAAAAAGGAGTCCCTCCCGAGAGGCATATAACCTCTGAGGAGACAGGTGACAGATGTGCCTTTGGACCAAAATAAAATAAAGATCTGGCCAGCCAAGCTGGAAAGAAATTTAAACACAACAAAAGCTCAAGTTAGCACATGTTGGTGCCAAATGCGTTCTGCAACCATAAAGAGTAAAGCATTTTGGTGAACTGAGGCAGTTAAGTCCTGGAATTAAAATGAAAACCTTCCAAACATCTACCTTGGACCGCCTACTACAAATGCTACCCACATTTTGCCATAGCACAGGCTAACCGCGGCAAGAAAAACGAGATTTTTCTGTTATTGTATTTTTAATGAATAGTAGGAATCAAAATAAAGCCTTGAATCAGCACAAAATACATTTTGAACATCCCTCCAAGAGTGAAGCCAGGTGTCAGGAGAGCCTCAAGTATCTACAAAAGATGAGGAAAGGGATTGTGAAGAAAGGAAACATGTTTATGAGCAAAATAAGATAATTTTGCTTGTTATTAACTCCAGCCAAATCTAAACAAACATTTTTTTTTCCTTCCCAGTTATTATTGAGGTCATATGGCACCGGCAGGAACAACTTGTTATCCACTCATTTTCTGCCAGAATGTTCAGAACTTGAAACCTCCCACACTTTCCCCATGTGAATACTCTGGATTTTTAAACAACCATGAAACATTTTCATTCCAAATTGAATACATTTGATGGCCTGGTGGTAATAGCGATTTTATCAAAAGCTGAGAGAACAAGGGAAAAAATATAGAAAAGTAACTAGACCAAAGGGCTTCATGATGGAAAAGTTATAATATGGGACAGTTATAGTAAACAAAAATTTAAATAAAATTAATGTTTTTTTTTTTTTTTTTTTTTTTTTTTTTTTTTTACATTAAAGGCTGTCTCCTACTGTGCTTGTGCCTCTGGTTCTACCTGTTGAATAACTTAAAAATGAAGAATGGTTGCAGAGCCACAGCTTGATTGCTGAGAGCAAAATAGTAACATTCAGAAAGTTTGTTTCACTTGGCCTTCACTGACCCCAAAAGCACTTTCTCAACTTGTATAGGGCCGGCCGGGTTCTGTTTTGTGTTCTGTAAAAAGAAAAAAAAACATATAGATCTCAAAGTTTGTTGTGTTGCTGTATTTAAAAAAAAAAAATCATCCTTGATTTTTTGGGACTGCCTGGCAAGTAAAAATGCCTATTTTAAATAAGGGTGGGTTTAAACAGTAATCTCTCCTAAAAATTATATTGCTTAATATGAAATATCATCTTTGAACCAGAAGGTAACATGAAGGAAGTATCTAATACCAACAGATCCAAATGACACCCTCCTAGTCAACAGAGCAGAACATAGCTTCTCCAAAGTTATAGCTGCAACGCCACCCTAGAACCCTTTGATTTTTGCCTATTATACTATCATCATCAATTTCACCAACCAACAATTTGAAGAAAGTTCTGCCTTTGCCACCCGAACTGGCTAAGGGCTTCGTCTCAAGTGGATTTCCTCTCAAACCTATCTACTTCTTCCTGTGGTAAGGGCTACTTCTTAGATTTTCTCAGAGGTGTTTCTGCTTAGCAGATAAAGTGTTGGATTTTGCCTTAAAGGAACTCAAAATGCTAAAACCACTAGGTTCATAACTCCAGTCAAGTAAGTGGTGTTTTATAACAGACATTAGCCAGAAAATGCCAATTATTTCTACCAAAGTTCCTAATCCTGTTATCAACCCCTTGAGACATACCCCCTTACCCTTCATCCCTCCCCTGGCTATGGTTCTACATTTTTATTGCATGTTTTAAAAAAGAAAACACTAGTAAAGTACCCTAGATTCTGGTTTAGTGAGGTCCCAAGAGATGACACTGAGGTGTGGACTGGAGCAGTTTTCTATTTAAAAAAGTCAGATGGTGCTGTTTCTCTAAGGAAAATTTCAACTCCCAGTGAATGCTTGGTTCATAGTTCTTGGCCCAAGCCTTTAGCATCTGCCTCAACAAACCCCTTTCGTGAAGTATCTAGCAAGCAATGGAGATTCAAAGTCCTCAAAAACAGCAAAGAATTGGAAAGCTAAAGAACCTTCCCAAGCACCAATTTTGAAAGAAAAGGTAATTTAATAGAAACAGCTATTTGCAAATTTTAACAAATAGATGAATGAAGGAAAATGGAAAAATGGAAACCATTTTAAGCCATTGATGAAAACATCCATCACAGCTCCCTTCTGATACAGGTTTTTTCTTTTGTTTAGAAAGACTTATTATAATTTCCCCTTTATGAACTCCTAAAACAATTGGAATCAGCAGTTTGATTCCCTACTGTCAGCATTTAGTTCGTTTTTTAATCACTGTTGTAGCGTTTATATAGCCTTTGCAAATCTTGAATCACTTCATTATCACAGCTCATGATTTTAAATATTTGCTATAATGTAAGACCACACATCTTACCCCACCAAAAAAAAAAAAAAAAATGTAAGTTCACTGATTTTTTCAGCTGGTATGATCGGCGGGGACCTTTACCAAATCATAGCCAACCTCTGAATAATTATTTGAGATTCATCTGGGGCTGTGCACAATCAGAATCAAATGAGGCTCAGAACAGAGCTGTTAGAAATCACTTTCCTACATTCTTCATTTAGAAATTATCTTCTGTGGTGACCTTCCTCCAAATCAAACTGCAAGAAGGTCTAGGAACCTGGGTGTTACAATAGACTCATCAGATGCTTTGTCTAGATTACAATGATAACAGACTAAGAAATGGGTGCCAAAAAAAATAGATCATTGCAAAATGTAAATTCTGAAGTTATTTACATAAAGGCAATTTCTACACTCTATACACAATAAATGTAGACCATTTTTAATTTTGTATTTTGGGGCTTCTTCTGTAAAATCCATTAAGATACCCCCCGGCTAGATATTTACTTAAACATAAATAAAAACTATCATGAATTACTTAAGATATAAAATAAAATGAAATTTATATCACCACAAGAGACCACTCTGACCACGAATAAATCTAACCACTGAGAGTCAGCATGTTGCTGATCCCATTCTGCTCACACGCAGAAAGCTGCTTGGTTTCACAGTGAGCAGCCTTGGTAATGGTATAATTCTGAAGTGCTTCTTGATTGAACACTCTGTAAACAATGTAGTAGATCTGTGAAGTGAATTCTTTATAGTTAGTGATTCATAAATCAGGTTAGATCCACTGAAAACTGACAAAAGAAAAAAACATGAAAAGGGAAAGATTTGAATTAGGTTCTAGAAAGCTTCATGATTGTGTAGAAATCTATATCACTTTCCCCCAAGGCCACAGAACTGCCACCAATTATCTGCCTTCAGTTAAACTGCCACCATCTGTAGGAGTTTTAGAGTGGGGATGTTCTATGCCAGCCTTTGAGGGTCAAGATTTGACAGTAACTTAAGAGAATCAACTCAAACCAGAAAACTGAGATAAGCAGAGAATAATCTCAAAGTGTCCATACAACAGCCCTGGTCTCCCCAAGAACCTCCAAGGGTGGCTAAACTGCCCATGGTTACCCTAAAAGTAGGGTCTCTCTTCCAATTCCAGCCCCAGGACAAATCTGATTTAGAAGCCCTGGGGAAAGGAGAAGGTTACCGACTTCCTATATTAGGAGAGTAAAATGTACTGGCTGAACACCTAAATATCTTATTTCAGCCTATGTTAACATTTTAAAAACCATTTGCAGTGCTATGATCTAATGTCCAAGCCTCTTGAAATTGTCACAATGATCTCCTAAGAGATAATGACCTGTGTCACAATGATCTCCTAAGAGATACAGTGTTATCACATAGTTTCATTACATAAAATTTCAGTAAGCTTAATTTCTTCTACATCTTAAGTATCTGAAATAAAGATCTAAATTTGGGATATTTTGATTCTCTTATAGTACTGACTTTGTAGCCGAAAATAGCACTAGAAAGTAAAAATTTTAAACTAAATTTCTTTGTTCATAAAATGAAGTATCTTGAATTTTAGTATTAAATACTAAAATCATGTTTGCCCCTCTTACGAAAATCCAGATAACAGGACAGTAAAGCTTTTTTTCTGGTCAACAGGAACTACACATTTGCTTTTTCTAGTTGTTCATGGGTGAAGATACTTTTGGCTAATAACTAATCCTGATTTTATTATTGTTGTTGTTAAAAGAAACAGATGCTAAAACATAAAAAAAAAAGAAGTTTGTTTCAAAGCTAGCTTGTCCATGCATTCAAAGGTATAAAATGAACTTAAATTATGGTTGCTGTTTTATTTGACTATCTTTGTTTCTTTCTGGGCTTCCAACTCCAGTAGTGGACAAATGCACTAATTTTCTCAATATGGAAAATGTCAGCATTAAAGCCAAATAAAGTTGGGTTTAAGATGATTACAGTAGATTTCATCAAAGCAACTTGGCACTCATCAAAATTCAGTCCCAGTTAGCTGATGAGATTTCATCAGGCTGCTTAAGCAGCAGGGAAATAAACAAAAGTGGAGAGACAATGAAAACAATGTGACAACTGTCAAACAAAATGCTGAGCCCAACATTGAACATTTCCTTAAATGCAGTGCTGAAAATACTAATTCCCTCTCCTCCCCACAACATGCACACATGCACACACGCGCGCATGCGTGCACACACACACAATAAGTGATCGCATATTTTCAAATTTTCAATCTTTATGCATTCATTGCATAATACTGATTGTGGAATAATGTTACTAAGTACTGAAAGTTACATAAAATATCAGGATTTTGAGAACTGTATGGTTAAAAAGAAACTTTTGAAATATGGGTGTTTAAGAAGTCACCACCCTTGCTTGAACTCCTTTTAGCAAGTTCTTAATAAATGTAAGCTATTATAAAAGGAATGGTTCAAATTAGGCTACTACTGATGTTGTAGTTTTGCAACTAGACATGCTCTCGTGCCATCTGCCTGGTGGAGAAATTTCACGTAGCAGTTCTTGGGATATCCAGGTCTTATGTTTCTGATAAAGTAGAAGCAAACTGGAAACGGCAACATAGAGTACACTGCTTCAAACAGAGCTACAGAAGCAACCCAAATAACTCTTAATTCAAAGCATATTTGATGACTATATTAAGTCAATCTGTGCACTTTGAGTTGACAATTATACCAAATAGAGGAAGATCTGAAATGCAACAGACACTTGACATTTGAGGCCAAAATTACTTTAAATTACTCAAGTTAGCAATACCACTCTCACCATGTAAAAGACAAGACTACTACAAGGAATCTGTGCACAGATGCAAGATACAGGCATGTGGTTTTCTTCCACAGGTTTTGACGTAAGATGAAAAGAAGACAGGGAAAAGGGGATGGGAGCCTACACAATACACATCTTACCTGGATTAGTATTCAATTGCTTTTACCATTTCATTTATTTAGAGATTCATTTCCTTTAGAGTTTTCAAGAAAGAGGTGGAAGCACTCAGTATTTTGCAAAATAGACTCTTCAAATAAGCCAAAGTCTTTTGTACATTTTCTAAGTTTATGGTAATAATCAGACTTATAATTCAAGTCTCTGGTTTATTATCTTGGAATAGACATTCTAATAACTAAATTAAGATTGCATCAATGACTAATAGGATTATATTACCAAAAAGTGAGCAGAAAATCTGTGAAAATTTTCTCCTAGGACTGAGGAAAGATAATAACTGCTGAACAAAATGTTATAGGGCAATTCAAGATTAAAAATTTTTATTGAGGTATATATCATGTGCTTATCCACTTTATACTATATTTAAGTATATATAATTTGTATATCCAAATGAAAGATTGTAAGCCACTTAAAAAGATAACTTTTTATTGGTCTATCATAGAATCTTGCAGAACCCACGGCAAATAGGAGACATGTTATTGAATCCAGTCCATGCCAAGTTTCATACTGCTCTTTTGAGAGGAAACACTGCAAAAATAATAGCCCAATCACCACAGTGGTTCTATACCATAACACAAAAAATCTTAATTGCATTACATCTGAGCAATTCTCAGGGATTATTATGGGTTGAAAGACAAAGAAGCCGTATGGGAGAAAGTGCTCTAGGTTTAACATCAAAGCAAGAATTAAGCTTTGCTTCATCATCTACCATCATCATGGGGAATTCACTCTCTCACCTCTCAGCACTTTAGTTTCCAGTCTATAAAGGAAGGGCTGCAAATGAGTGCATCTTGAAGTTCTGTTTTTATAGAAAGACATGCTCTTTTTACTCATGCATACAGAATCCCTGAAATGCCAAAGAGAGGAAAAAAACAGAACTACCTTATTCAACCAAGGATGAGAGTCCAGATACCTACCTGCCAGGCCTCTCTCCAAACCCTGAGAAAAACCCATACACAATGATATCTTGTACAGAATCTCGTTTTATCACTTCTGAATCTAGGCCTAGAGTTTTCTTCTCTTCTGCAAGCCCCATGCTGTCTGTAAGACTGAATTACTAATATATAATGGTTTAAGGAATTAAATTTCCAAAGGAAAAATATCCTTGTCAATGAATCATCACAAATGGGCAATAACTTTTTCTTCCCTGTGTGAATTCTGCAAACTTCAAATTCTTCTGGAATGGCCAATCTATGAGATTCAATTTGGTAACCAACTCTTACAGATTTTGATTTATCTCCTGAGTTCATTCTTTTCCCTTATTTCTATTATTTGCCCCAATTTTTATTCTTTTGCTACCTAACGCATGCATTGTTTCAACAGGCTCTCCATATTTAAGTAAATGTTAGGCTGTATACATCCCATATTTTCACATTTTTGCCCAGTTTATCTTTTTCCTTCACCCTCCTTTTCATTTATTCAGTTGTCCCATACTCCAGGTCTATATTCTAAAGTCTCACCTCCTCAGCCACTATTAGCCTGCCCTGTTCATCCTGCAACCCTCATTCTTTCAATATTTGAGGCTTCCTCTGTTCTAGGCCCTATGCTAATCAGGAGAATCAGTGCCTGTTCCTACCATTTTTAAAATTTAATGTTTCAATTTTACCACCTATATTACACTGTAGATGAAGTGAAACGAGTTCACCTTTGTATATGTTGACACACCTGTTCACTGAAATGCAAATTAACATTTGCTCCTTCTGCCCAACAAAAGTTATAGCAACATTCTAGGTAAACAGAATTAACAGTCTTTGAGTAGAGATGATAAAAATGAAGATGTGTGGAGCATTGAGATGTAAGACTGGGTGGGTAGTTACTTAAAGAACTCACATTTTCTGATCCTTCACTTTGTGCTAGGCAAAGTATGAATGATGTCCTTTAATCCTCATAACAGTCCTGTGAAGCAAGCATCTGTTATCCCTGTAACATAGATGCTGACACTGAAGTTTAGAGAGATTAAGTAAACTTCTCTAGTTCATACAATTTTAGGTGGTTGGGCAAAGCTTCATCTCCTAATCTGTCTGAATGTGAGGAAAAGACTCAAAGATAGGACTGCGAATCTGCGTAACTGGAAGACTAGTGATGCCTTTGTAAAGGGGGGCTGTCCAGGAGAAATGAGGTTTTGCAAAGACAGTTACACTTTAGCTCTGCTTAGTTGCCCATGCTGGCAGGACACCTAGGGAAAGGTGCTCACAAACAGACAAATCTGTGGGACTGGGACACAGAGGAAGGTGCATGTCTGAATCATAGTTGAAGCCATGAGGTAGGCCAAATTTAAAAGAGAGTGAAGAGGCAAAAACAGACCAGCTATAACAAAGATGAAAAATATTGTATAATGAACAATAGGACTACAACAAAATGTAGCAGAGTAGTAACAACTCACCTGTTTGCATGCATGTCCCTTTACTGCTCTCAAGAATCTTGTTGAGATTACATGTCATACATGACTAAGCTTTGGGAAATAAAGTGACTTGTCATTCAACCCATAAGTGGTCAAGACCAGCCATACACCAAATTTAAAACCCCATTTAAATTTCTTAATTCTGTTTTTTTCCAACATACAAACACATCCACTATCACTGAAGGTGAAAAATAAAAGCTAGATGATTATTTATCAAAGATGTCCAAGTGTGTCCTATAGGTGAGCCTGGAGAGTAGGCAGCAGGAAGAGTTGTAAGCAGAACAGGTCAAGGGATTAGAATTCAGAGGAATGAACACAAAATACATTGCTTCCCACTTCGTGCCACAAACTTCAAATTGATTAGCTACATGGTTTTCTCCTGAACACAGCATTTAACTCAGAATCCTTTTCAACTCAATGTTCCAGGACACTGCTTTTGCTAGTCAGCGACATGCTAGATAAAACCATGTTAGATTATACAATTCAAATTGAACTTTGTAGGAACATTTTCATCCTTGACCTGAATAATATTTGATTTGTGTACTTTAAATTTTCAGAGTACTCCAAGCTGGCTGGGTACGGGAAACCCATTAGAAGGTAAACATGGCAAGCTAGAAAATAGAAAATACTACATCCGAGGATCTTGGTAAATGGCAGATGAAAGTAGTGGTTAGAAACAAATATAGTTCATTTAGGGTGAAAGCAAATTGTGCCTAGATTTCGAAAAAAGAAAAAGAAAAAACTGCACAAATACAAACTAGGGAATGGCTTGGCTTAGAAAGTTGGCAAAAAGAGATACAGGGGTTACAATGGACCACAAGCCAAGGCAAAAATCCTCCGCTCTTTAGAAAGCAAACAACAGAAAAACGCATAAACATCAGAACTCATAAGTATTCTCTGCTAATTCTCTCATCAGACTCAGACTCTGTTTAATGCTCTGCTGTAAATCAGGGATGTACAGTTGATTCTCTTCCTAACACTTTACCAACACCATTTCAGTCACTTCCGTCTTCAGTCAGCTTTCTACTGAAACACCTTCACACTCAAATGTCTCATGGCTCTCCACAGTGTACAAGGTAAAATTTCAAACTCCTTGTCTTCTCCATGGACACACTTCAGTCAGGGTGCAACTTACATGTTTTGCTGTGAGCTTCTGTGACTGCCATTCACAAATTCTGCATTTCAGCCAGGTTCATTTGCTCACCCTCCCTTGGGTGCATGAGGCACATTTTTGGTGTATCTTTCCTCACAGTGTTCTCTCCGTCTAAAATGATCCCCCTTTTTAAACATGGTTTCTACCCACTCCTCCTAATATAAGTTTTCCTCTTCAGGGCTATTCCTATTCCCTGACAATGGCAGCTAAAAACTCCCTTTTTGTTCTACAGTATCAGAGTCTGTAACAATGTCATACTTACCTAACACTCAAGAATTTAAAAATTAAGCTTTGCCTTTTATTTTTAATGTGCATTTTCTTATTCCACAACCTGGCTATAAACTCTCTTGTTTGTATCAATCCCTCCTCCCAATTCTCCCATTTCTTTAGAACAGAGGAAGTAACGGATGCTTAGTCAATTGATTCGATGGACCTACAGACATGGCAATAGAAAAATCACAGATTGCTTAAAATCCCAACTCCAACACTGGATTATCTTGGGGAAGTAGGTTGGAAGAGAAATTGGAAGGCATCCTGTAACGTATTTTTTTAAAAGTCAATGCAACTCGGTAAACAGTTACTCAAAATTTACTTGGTTCTCTCATAACAAATAGCTTTGACACAGATTAAGATGATCAAAGGCCAACCTTGGAGAGGAAACAAAAAAAAATTGCAAAAGGTTATCTAAAAATATGAATGCAGGCCTTGAGATAATCACCAGAAATAACTCTGCACCTAAATATGCAACTCCTGACCTTATTTAAGAATATCTTAAGGCCAAGGCGGGCAGATCACGAGGTCAGGAGATCAAGACCATCCTGGTTAGCACGGTGAAACACCGTCTCTACTGAAAATACAAAAACAATTACCCAGGTGTGGTGGCGGGTGCCTGTAGTCCCAGTTACTCAGGAGTCTGAGGCAGGAGAATGGCGTGAACCCGGGAGGTGGAACTTGCAGTGAGCCGATATTGCGCCACTGCGCTCCAGCCTGGGCAACAGAGCAAGACTCCGTCTCAGGAAAAAAAAAAAAAAGAATATATTTTAGAAAATACATGTTTACTGACAAGTTTGAAGAGTAACTGCCCCCACAATATAATATGTCTGCACCTTTTTTGGTTCAAATTTTGTTGCATATTAGAAACACCTGGGGAGGGTTTTTTCCCAATAGTTTTTGGGGGAACAGGTGGTTTTTGGTTACATGCATAAGTTGTTTAGTAGTGATTTCTGATATTTTGGTGCACCTGTCACCCAAGAAGTGTACACTGTACTCAATGTGTAGTCTTTTATCCCTCACCCCCTTCCCCACAAGTCCCCAAAGTTCATTATTTCATTCTTATGCCTTTGTCCCCATAGCTTAGCTCCTACTTATAAATGAGAATACACAAAATCTGTTTTTTTGTTCCAGAGTTACTTCACTTGGAATAATAGTCTCCAACTCCACCCAGGTTGCTGCAAATGTCATTATTTCATTCTTTTTTTCTGGCTGAGTGGTATTCCATGGTGCATATACATATTTTCTTTATCCACTCTTTGATGGGCATTTAGGTTGGTTCCATATTTTTACAATTTTAAATTGTACTGCTATACAATTCTATGCCCAAGACTGTGTCTAATTTGGAGATTCCTTTTCTGCCCCCCTCATTTCCTCAGACCCTTACCCTCCAATATGTGAAAATTAGTCAATCTGAAAGAAATTATTCTTTGAAAAGAAAAACTACCACCACCATCACCAGGTGCCACTGGCTATCCTCTGCCCACTTTCAGAAAATGAGCAAAATATTTTAAAAGTGAGGGTGGGCTGGGGATACGAAGGGGATTCATCTTAAGATTCTGTTAAGACCCCTGAAGCAGGAATTTCAGACACTTTAGCTACTGAAAAGAATGTCTGGAGGCAAGTGGATCTTTGTTTAACACCAACTTAATAATTATACATTAACATTTTCAAAGTGGCTACTTAAGGGTTACCCTCCCAGTTCATAATCCCTTCACACACACACACACACACACACTACTATTAGCTTCCATGTAGCCAGAGTACCTGGAAAATAGTATCACTTGCTTAATTTAAAATGACTAACACAAATCATTGATTTCTCAGAGACATAACACTTTTAGCATAGCAAACAGAAAGGCAATAAGAATTTCATTTTAGATATTAAAAATTTTAATATCGATATTCTTGACAAACTCTAAAAGAAAAGAGGTTGTCTCTTTTCTCTTCCAAGCTACTCTTTAGGGTCACATGTACAAAGCAGACCACATAAATTGTGACTCAAATGTAAACAAAATATAGAGAAATAAAGAACATATGTCCATAGCATATTTTCTTGACCCCGTCCCATTGAAAAATGTGCTTATTTCCTGCTCTGGGGTTAATCTATCACAATCTACAACCATCTTTAGTTATATTATCTAATACCCAGTCCACATGTTGCTGTCAGTTTATACACACACACAAAAAAAAACAGGTTTGGAGAAGTCTTACTACTACTACCTTTTAAAAGTAGATTTTGCAGAGATTAAAGTTCTAAGCGGCTAATTCTTTTGTTTCCTACCAAGAACCACTTTTGAAGAAAGAAAGAATATTCTAAAATTAAAATAGTATACGATAGCAGATTTCATACTTACATTTTATCACAGTACTAAGAAAATGTGACTGGAGTTCTTAAAGAACTACTGTGTGGTTACTAAAAACTGCACTATGGTGAGTTGAGGCAGCCATGAGCAAAAGAGGCAGAAAGCTATCCCAGCATATGATAAAGCATCACCTTAATTACTCTAAGAGTCCGATATCTGAAATGTATCAGAAAGCAAAAAACACGCTGGGCACAGAGCCTTCTGATGTGGAGATGGGTATCAGGTTACCCAGGGCTTCTGTGTAGGCCAAGGAGCAATGGTCAGAGATGAATGTCGGATGTGGCTCCACACAAGGCAGTCTTCTTTAGAGGGTTGGCTTTGAAAGATTAAGGATGGCAACGACAATCTTGAAGCCACATTTTCCCCCCACCAACCAAGGACTCTAAAGGAGAGTAGGGCCTTCACAGGGGAAGCTGAATCAAAACAAAGCCAGTGGCTCAACACTTTAGTCCTTATGCAATGATCATTGGGATATGTTTCATCAGTGATTCCAAATTGGAAGGGATGGCGATGGCAGGGTTGTTTAAAAGCATTTGTGGAGCAAAAGTAAAATGATATTTCTGCATCGAGGGAGAAATAGTTAAAAGTTGGGGAGTTTAATGTTGGACAACCATGGCTTTATCTTTGGTCTTTATCATAAAGACCAAGGAAAAAGCACAGGAAAACAGGTTTCCTAAGCAGCAGGGTGATGGTCCTACTCTTGGTTCTACCACTAGTAACTTGTTATGTAACACCTTGTACCAGTCAGAGCCTCCATGGAGCTCAGTTCTTTCCTCTTCCCTAAAATATGGCAGGAGAATCAAGGATGCTCCAAAAATAATTTCCCTTCAAGCTTCAAAGTATCTCCTTCATTTAGGTCTCTGATCAAATGTAACTCCCTCAATTTTCCTGATCACCCTACATAACATAGTATACCCTGACCCATTCACTAGCTCCCTGTCCTACTTGTCTTGTCTCCACAGCCCTTGTCTCCACATGAGATTATGGACACTCATCCACTTCTTTATTGCAGCTATTCCTGCTAGAAAAAGCTAAGGACTCTTTGAGTAATCCCATGCCTACATTTATGATTGGCACATAGCAGTGCTCAACAAATATCTGATGAAATAAATTAACAAAATGAGTTGTGATGAGGCTTGACAAAAAAAGCAGGGAGTCCCATACAGAGAGGACAGAATATTTCTGATTGAGATCATGATGTTAGTCAATCCTCCTGTGAAAGGGCAGAAGACCATAGCCACCTACAGATGACATTTTGTCCTGTACATGAGCATCCTCCAACATAATACCTTAGCAACCACAAATTTGTTCTTCCATGTGTCATTTAAATATAGGACAAAAAGTATGTTTGTACTTTTGTATGAAGATATTCCCTAATGTACAACATGATCCAGACTTGAAATTCTTTCCATTTAAAGCTTTAAGTTATATATTCATAAATTGGTCCCAACATGATTTTCTTTTTTTTTTTTTTTTTCTAGTACAAATCAACACTTTATTTTCAAAGTAAGCACTTCAAAAGGTTGCTTGAACAAGAAAAGACACATTTTTTGAGCTGTACATTATTTGACAGTTAATGTCAGATTACTCCGAGGATTACATTGCACCAAATGTTACATTTTATTCTGATGCATTTTAAGTTGAACTTTGTAAATAGTGATAGATGTTTGATTAGTGTTAATATGCAAGATGCCATGATTAGGTATGTTTTTTTTTTTT
>NW_016808026.1:4770468-4830949 GCF_001698545.2 Rhinopithecus bieti
AAATTCCCTTTGAAAACTGGCACAAGACAGGGATGCCCTCTCTCACCACTCCTATTCAACATAGTGTTGGAAGTTCTGGCTAGGGCAATCAGGCAAGAGAAAGAAATCAAGGGTATCCAGTTAGGAAAAGAAGAAGTCAAATTGTCCCTGTTTGCAGATTTTCTTAATTAGTATATTCAGCTAGAGGGCAAAGGTTGTAGAGACAGTTATATCTGCAATGAATACAGCTTTCATTTTCAAGTCATTCACTCTTTTTTTCACTTGTTTCCTATACTCAGTGTTCAATATTTTTTCTCACATTGTCCATCTTTTTTTTTTTTTTTTTTTCGAGATGGAGTCTTGCTCTGTCACCAGGTTGGAGTGCAGTGACGCGATCTTGGCTCACTGCAACTTCCACTTCCCAGGTCCAAGCCACTCTCCTGTGTCAGCCTCCTGAGTAGCTGGGACTATAGGCACCTGCCACCATGCCCAGCTAATTTTTATATTTTTAGTAGAGGCGGGGTTTCACCATGTTGGCCAGGATGGTCTCGATCTCTTGACCCCGTGATCTGCCTGCCTTGGTCTCCCAAAGTGCTGGGATTACAGGCATGAGCCATCACGCCCAGCCTTTCTTTTTTTCCATGGTCTTTTATGCTCCCTTTTCTCTTCTGTCATTCTCCATAAATCAGTCTGCTATGTTGGTAGCTAAGTCACAGGTCATGTACAGATTTAAAAATAATCTTGGTTAGTCTTTGAAGGACCAAGCAGAGTCCTCCCTGAAGTAGGAAGCTGAAAGCTGCTGCATGTGGAAAGTTTGGCAAATGCAGGGGGTAGCTAGCTACTGGGAAAGTGTTCAGATCCTTTGTTGTGAAACTACGCTCCTGGCCTTCCAAGTCTCTTCCTCAACTTCATATGACAGCCACAGAACTCGCCTGCATCTTTTGGCAATTAATCCTAGTATATCAGATTTTAGAACAGAACAGGACCTCAGAGATCACCTAACTCCCGCCCCCAAACCCTCAATTTTATGAACGAGGAAATGGAGGCCAAGAGAGGTTAAGTGACTTGTCAGGACTCACGGAATTAACAAGTTGACACGATGTAGGGACCCAGATCGCTCCAGACCAGGACCCTGAAGAATGATTGTTGAAAAAGCCCAAGAAACCTTACAGGTTCTGCTATCAAAAATGAAAAAGCGAGATAACTGATCTAAAGGAAAAGTTTGGGAATGAAGAAGACTGAGTATTTCAAGTGTAAATTGATCTACTACTTAAGGTATTTCCAGATATTCTTTGATTTTTTTTTTTTTAAAAGAAAGCAAATAAGCATATAACAGTTAAGGAAAACTAGGCTAAGAATTACACTTAAAAAAAAAAACTCTTAAAGCCATTTATGTTTTCATATTTAATAGTTTTCAATGTAATATCTTATATGCATAGTGATAACTATACTATTACACTGACCTCTAACTTATGCCTTTCAGTAATCAAAAGCAGCTGATTTTAATGTGCCGCTGCTTTAGTGCGAAGGAGCTTAAGGCTGCGTTTGTGTGCAATCAGGTTAAGATTGGTTCCAACAGGAGAAAAATCCATACATATGTTGCAAAGATCTTAAAAATGCCTGTATTCCCAACCTGATTACAACTTACATTTTTGCATGGTTTGTCAAAGCAGATCACTGAAATCAAATCAAGATGTAAAAAGGGATAAAGTGGCTTTCTTCTCCATTCTTCCATTAGTTGCCGTGACCTACTGAAGAAAGGAACTTTTCCCTCTCTCACCTGAGGCAAGGTGGGATACTCCTCTGGAAGTTACGCCAATTTTTATCAATTGGTGCTCAAGTTACAAAGCTAATTTTCTAATTTTCATTTCCTACATTTGTAAATATAAGTTACTTTATTACAGAATAATTTGCCATTTCAGCAATTATATTTAGTTTCCTTTTAATAAAACAGTAAACAAATTGATGTAACTTTGAAAACCTATTTAAAGGTTATATAAAATTGATTTTATTAAACTGAAAATGTAGATACAAGAATTAGAACTATAGCCAGTCTTTCCTAATAAGTAAAACTTGGTAAAACATCAATAAGAACTAAATCAGTCTGTTACTGGTTTGTCAAAAAGAGAATATTAGCAGATGATGCATAAGCATTTCTTTTGGCATCATTTAAATTGCTGACAGTATCAAGTTGTATTTGACTAAGACAGTATATTGCTGTTAACATGAAAAATACAAATGGAATAAATATCATGGTTAACAGTCTAGCTGTTATCTAGAAAATTCTCAAGTCAGACTGTGGCTAGGTCAAAATAAAGCGTTTTGGAGAGGAGGGAAATGTGTTGCCTCTTTTACACACAAGCATGTTTGTTAGAGGAGCATTTTCAGTTTAATTTTGCTATTAATGTAAACCACAATTGGGGACTACATTGCTGGAAGAGGAATGGGGGAGGGGCTAGTTATATAAACAATATACAACAAAGAAAGTCTTTATTTCCAATACCTGAATACATCAGGTTTGTTTTTAGGGAGAAGGTTGCAGGTTAAATGCTTTCAGCTATCCAAGAAGTGGCTTATTAGTTTTGTAAGAAAATATTTTCTTATATTTTGACTGAAAAATACCTAGTTTAAGTGAACAAAACCATCCTTGTTAGTGAAAAGCAGACCCACAAAAACTTTGTTTCAAAGATCCAGTAAGGAAAAGCAAAACTAATTCAAGAGGAAAAGCTGCTTTCCTAATAGTAGCTTCTGAATCTGGATCCAATAGTTCTCAAAGGTCGACTGGAGTCTTCGAGTCTTAAAAGTTTTGTCTTTCTCTATGGATCATAGACATTCTCTATGAGGCAGCATAACACGGATATAAACCTGTTTTAAGTAGTTATATATTCTCTTTCTGGGCTATGGTCATAAAGCTGAAAAGTTATGCACCCACAGAAAGAATGAAGGCAAGCAAAAGTTATGATTATTTTACAGAGCAGTTTTCCAAACACAACTTTCTTTTTTGCTCTTCTATTTTGAGCGAATGGCAATGTAGCATCCGCTAGTGATAAAATAAATGTAACCCAGTGATTACTGCTTTAGGGACAGCACAGTGACAGGGCTCAGACCCGCACTTCAACTTACTGATTCTGCGTCGGCCAGCACCTCAGCTATGTGCTCTTCCAATTTCTAAATGGGCCTAATCCTGTTATTACAGAATAATTACTGCAAATCAGCACAATTACTACAAAGATTTGAGTAAACACACACATACCAGTAGCTGTTTTCTACAAATTATTATCAAAACAAAGAGAAACGGCTAATTGTGGTAACATTAAGACAATGTTTATTCCTCCCAGTGTTTGGGCAAGTTTATTTTAAGTTGTCATCTTCAGCTAGTAACGATGCAGATGATTTTACAGACTCCATAAACCTTTCTAATCTAAACTCTTCTCAACTGAAAGTTGGCCGCTTCCCTCAGAGCAACATCTGCAAAGGCCTGATTTCATAAGAACCCACTTTTATGGTACATTTGCAGAAAAAGCCACCAAAACACATTTAGAAATCTCATTTTAGAAAGCTCATTACTAAGGTACTCTCCTAAATTATGTTTAAGGTATTATGAAAGTAATAAAATATGCACTTCATATTTTTCACAACTGAAGCATTTGTTTTTAAGTAAGTACAACAAAACTTTATCCCCTCACCAATATTATCGGATTTCCTTCAAAGATAAATACTTATTTTTGGAAGGGAGGGTGGTTAGGAAGCAGGAGAATTCAGAAAGCACACAGCACACAGTAGTGATTATATCGAGACCTACCTCCTGGACAGTGCCTCATTGCCATCTTGCATCTCCTGGATTCAGCAATGGTTGGACACGGTATTGTGTCTTTCACTGGCTTTTTAACAATTTGCCGTGTTCTGGTTTCCAGACCCCATTTAAATCCACATGTGCGATTATTTCTGCTACAAGTTCCCCATTCGCTCCAATGACCAACTTCACATCCTTCTAGTAAAGATTTTAGAAAAGAAAAAAACACAAGCACATAAGTTAGTATCCATTTGCTTTACTGTCATCAAATTTACATAGCAGTGTTCCTTTACTGGCCCCACCTTGGGATACCAAAAATTAAGTGGTACAGTCTTGAAGACCTATACTCGCCTTTTGGGAACTTTAATTTTTTGAACCATAGAATACTTCTATCAAAAAAAAATACCCCTTAAGTAATTCATAAGCTGTTACTTTCCATTTGTCTTAGTTCAGTTTTCAAAGGATGCTATTGGTCAGTTCTGTTTTTTCCTTCAACTTTTAAGTTCAGGAGTACATGTGCAGGATGTGCAGGTTTGTTACATAGGTAAATGTGTGCCATGGTGGTTTGCTGCACAGATCAACCCATCACCCAGGTATTAAGCCCAGCATCCATTAGTTATTCTTCCTGATGCTCTCCCTCCCTGCATTGCCCCCATCCTGATAGGCCCTAGTGTGTGTTGTTTCCCACCATGTGCCAATGTGTTCCCATCATTCACACGTGAGAACGTGTGTGGTGTTTGGTTTTCTCTTCCTGCATTAGTTTGCTGAGCATAATGGCTTCCAATTCCAACCATGTCCCTGCAGAGGACTTGATCTCGTTCTCGTTTATGGCTGCATAGTATTAGATGGTATATGTGTACCACATTTTCTTTATCCAGTCTATCAGTGATGAACATTTAGGTTGATCCCATGTCTTTGCTGTTATGAATAGTTCTAATGATACTAAAATGTGTAATCTTTAAAGAGTCAACAGTTAAAACCTAAAGTAGAAGACACTATTTTCTACCATGACAGAAGACAAAATTTTACAGGCTAGTTCTGAATGTGCCTCCACCAAATCCATAAATGTGTTTTAGTTTGGAAGCACTTGGTGAAAAAATGGGGAGCTTGCTTTGCATTTTCTGACTTTCTTTTCTTTCAGCAGGTGTCTGGAGACCACAGTTCTTATTCCCCATATTGGTGTACATTACTATAGTTTGAAAAGTAAACAAACGTGATCAGTCATTTGAAAATGTATGTTTTTACTACATACGTAAAAGCCTTTAGCATCCCCTATGTTAAGTCTACATAGTGGAAAATAGGCTATCCCCCAACTCCCAGGGGAGGGAGAGGAGGAAGTAAAAGGATAAGCATATACAAAGCTAGACCTCCTCATCAACTTCACCATTAAAACTCCTCTTCATGCTAGTGGATGAAGACTGAGGTCCAGAGTCTTCATACAATTAATATTTCCATCTTCTAGACATCAGTGGGTATCATAGCTGCTTCTTAGACTTTTCAAAGACATTTAAGATTTTTTTATTCAGAGAATGCATAAGACTCTATTTATAATATGCTTATAGTTAAGGATTTCAGCGTTTCCACTGAACATTTGTAATGTGTGTGTCCTGCCTCTCAAAAGAAAATTCAACATTCAGAATATGTTCTTCTAGTGACTTTCTTATTTTAATAGTGGTGCCTATATAAATGTATTAATTCACACATAAGTAGAAACACAAATGCACATATTTCTTCAAAAACCACTTATTTAAATGTCTTCTCTGCAAGCTCTCAAATACACAATTACAGACTACTTCAGCAATATTTTCATAGAAAAATTTCAAATTTTCTTCTAAGTCTCCATTTTAAGGGATGTAAAGTCTAATACATAGCTGTGTTGTATATCATATCAGATATATAACAGCAAATGAAATTCTGGGGAGGGAGCATGTCAATACATCCATGATTAGATTAAGAGATTCATCATAATGTAGCCACTGACAGATCTTTACCTTTCAATCAGTGGTATAAGAATGCCAAGGTATTTTACCAACACTCAGAAGATATAAAATTTATAAAATGTGTTACTATTTTCACAGATAGAACATATATATCAAATTATGCATTCTAGGTATATAAATTTGGTAATCATTTTAATGCATTTGTAACATATAATCAACAAAATATGGCACAAACAATTTCTTTTCAAGTTTTTTTTTTTTTTTTTACACAAACAGCTAAGCAAGCAGTTCTGTAATTCCACACATAGCAAAAGCAATAAAGTAGTTAGCTGATGTGGTAGTGCTTAAAACTTCTCTTCTGAACAGAATGTTTTTCTCTAACAGTTACTAATAATTTATTAAGAAATAGATGTATTACACAGATGATTAAGAAAAAACTTTGTCAGCACTTAAGTAGCTTAACCTAGCAAATGCACAACTAGCAAATTTTACAGCAAGAGATGAGACTATCCAATTGTCATGATACTTAAAGTCAGCAAAGAACTTAATTTTCAGTTCTACTGAACAAGAGAACCAATTTGTTTCTTAGTTTAAATATATCTAGCATGCATATTTTTAAGAAACAGGTGTTAAAAGTTGCAGTTTTAGAGTCACATTAAAAACTACTCACCCACACATTCCATGGTTTCTTCTAATGGTGCAAAACCATCTGGACATTCATCAAAGCAACGGCCTCTATGCAAATAAAAGCCTACTTTGCACTTGGTACAAAAGTCTTTGCTAAAGCAAGAATCGCAGTTTTCTATTCTGCATCCTAAAAACAATTTTAAAGAGAAAAAAGAAAATTTCAGTCAAAGAAATTTACTTGTTTTACAAACAAAACTTTTATAAACTCATAGGTTAGCCCATTTGAAATTCTCATCACCAGAGAAATACTGTTTAACTCATTTGTTTCCTAGCGCCATCTCATTCTAAATCATTCCCGTCTCTTCCAACAGCTTACTACATCAACAATCCAAGAGAGAATGCCAGCCCAGGGTCCCATGTGCCATGAGAACTTTCGGAAATGTTAGTAATCTCCAGATGGGATTAAAACAAAAAATTCAAAAGAAAAAGAAAACACTCCCTCTACAAATTACTTGCTGCCAGTATTGAAATCTGTCCTGCCCTCAAAAGGCCTCCAGTGGGAACACTGTAATAAGCATTCGTGTATAGGAAATGAGTTAAGAATTTTTAAAATGTTTTCAAATGCATGGTCTATTTTATAGGGCACTGGTCAACACTAGCACCTACATTCATCAGAGGGTGACCTGGGTGGGGCCGGGGGTGGGGTGGAACTTTAGGTCATTTTGTTGAAAACCTACAATGTGTCAAAGGCTTTACACATATTTCCATTGAATCTTCACAATAATCCTACATGTGGGCATTAGAAACTCCATTTGGCATATAAGAAACCTGGGACTAACAGAGTAGCAGCTGAATTGGTTCTGAAAGCCGCCAAAACCATCTGCCTTTTAAATCCATTCTCTTTCTCTCTGTAACTCACTCACTGAAGCCCGCTAGGAGTTTGTGAAACAGATGTGCTTTCAGGTCTGTTACATCTGGGTGTGAATACCAAGCTCTGCCCTTACCAGCTCTGTAACTTTAGACAACTATATGCCTCTCTGAGCTTCTATTTCCTCCTGTATTAAACAGGGGCATCACTGATCTTACAAAAACTATTGTAAGGTTTTGTAATAATATATGTAAATTGACAGGCTCATAATAGGTAGTCTGCGGATAGAAGCCACAGTGAATTAGAAACATGTATTTTTCCACTAAACCACATACATTACAATAAGGTATAAAAAGCAATAATTTATGAGCTTGTATTCTAGATCAGATTCCCTTGTAGGCCAGTAACATCTGGGTCAGAAATCCTTGGCATGCACAGGTGAAAATAAATACACTCTCTTAACTACTTTTCAAGGAAAGGAGAGAAGTTTGGAGGACTGGTAAATTCCAAGGTCAAGTTTTCAACAGATTGTAGTACATTATTACTTGTTACAGTTTTAACTGATGCAATTGACGGCACATAAAGTCCTATGAAAACTCTGTGACATCACATGTATTCATTTAACAAGCCTCCAGAACTATACTTCCTGCTTTAAGGATTCAGGAAGCTTTAAGACATATAGTTCCCATAAGCAAAGAGATAAAGGGGTACAAATAAAAATGCAGCCAAGATGTTAAATCACTGAAGATTTCAGTGCTTTAAAGGCTACATTTAAAGGCTAAAAATAAATTTCATTAAAACAGATCACATAAGAAATGACTGTGTCTAGACCTATCAAAAATGGCAACTCTTTGCCTTTCAATTTTGAGTCTAAACAGGCTTCCGTGTATTAAATGACCAGTATGAAGCAGCTAATGCAACTTCTAAAATGTTACCAAGTTTATAAACAGAACACCAAATATGTGTGGCTTAAAGTCCACATACAAATCTACACTACTGCTCCTTTGGTGGGGAGGGAAATGGTCAGCACAGAAGAACAGTTTATCACCCCATAAAAGGTTCATTTGTAGACTTAAATGCTTTAACCTATATTTTAATAAAATCATGGTCCATAGCTGGTCAATAACCTCTTAATCATGGTCAAAATACATGACCATTATGTCCACAAATTGTTAGTTTTCTTGCTATATTTTTTTTAAAAAACAAGCAGCCCTTCCTGCTGTAGAGTTATTTTCCAAGAAATAGTAACGAGCATTCCAAAGGATAAAACAGAACTAAAGGATGAAGAGAGAGAGAAAAAAAAAGAGCACTTAAAGAGAAAAAGAGGACTTTACACTTCGTAAATCAGCTATCATCTACAAGGTCTGACTTCTCTTTAAAATAAAGCCACACCAATAAGCTTTTTGCCCAAAAAGTTATAGCATTTGGAATTAATTTCACCAGGCCCTTTGCTGATCTTTACTGTTACTTGTAGCTCCCTTCCCTCATTTCATTCCATGCTCCTAATACCAGTTCACAGAATATGGAATTGCTGAAATACCTATCATTCTCTGTAAAGTCCCTGAGGACTTCTTCAGGTATAAATCCTGTTGGATGAAAGCTTAATTATTTTTTATTGAATTTAAGTAGAATATAAATATGATATGTTCAAATTGTAGAAAATGATAACCATTTAAAAGTACAAGGTGAATTATAAGTAATGACCTAGAAAACCCATTGTTAAGTAAAAAAAAGAGACAAGTTGGCTGGCCATGGTGGCTCACATCTGTAATTCCAACACTTCGGGAGGCCAAGGTGGATGGATCACTTGAGCTCAGGAGTTCAAGTTCAACCTAGGCAACATGGTAAAACCCCATCTCTAAGAAATTAGCTGGGGATGGTGGTGTGTGCCTGTAGTCCCAGCTACCTGGGGGGCTGAAGCAGGAGGATCACTTGAGCCTAGAAGGTCAAGGCTGCAGTGAGTTGTGTTTGCGCCACTACACTGTAGCTTAGGCAACAAAGTGAGACCCTATCTCAAAAAAAAAAAAAAAGGCAAGTTGAGAGATATATATAGTACAACACAAAACTACATATGCTTGCATGTGTTCATCTGTATGAAGTAGCTTAGGGAAGTTAATTTAGGGAGGGGATAGAATTTTCAAGTATGTTACAGTTATTATTCTGAATCATATCCTTTAATTACATTTATGTAATTAGTATCGTAGAAAAGGTTATTACAATATGTATTTGTGACCTACTTAAGTTTATTCAAAAAGTGCCACTCCATTAACATTGTAAAATTAAGCTCTTTTAACAGGCAAGAATAAAGGCATCTATCCCATCTAAAACTTTTTCAGATTTGAGTGCATGAATTATACCCCTGATTTAATAATGTTGAACCTGCTATAACCTTCAACAAATACCTTCATTTAGCCATCTCTTGCCAGTATCCTTTGTTTTCACATGTTCAATAGCGTTGCTTTTCCTTCACTCAAATTTTAAGGGGAAAAAACTAAATAAAATGTTGTCTGTGTAATAAAGCATTTTTTAAAAAGCTTTGATCAGTGCCAAGTCCTAGCACCTGAAGCTGTGCTGACCATCCTGGCCTCATTTGCTCTTTGCCACTACATAAAACCAACACAGGCGGCCCATGCATTTGGCAGCCTGCACTGACAGAGCTCATCTGCTCACAAACACCTACAAACCCAATACTTTTACTCTTTTATTTTATTTATTTAGAGACAGACTTTTGCTCTTGTTGCCCAGGCTGGAGTGCAATGGCACAATCTTGGCTCACTGCAATCTCCGCCTCCTGGGTTCAAGTGATTCTCCGGCCTCAGCCTCCGAGTAGCTGGGATTACAGACATGCACCACCACACCCTGCTAATTTTGTATTTTTAGTAGAGACGGGGTTTCTCCATGTTGGCCAGGCTGGTCTCAAAGTCCCAACCTCAGGTGATCCACCCGCCTCGGCCTCCCAAAGTGCTGGGATTACAGGTGTGAGCCACCATGCCCGGCCAAACCCAATATTTTTGAAAGCAAGCAGCACCACAAGCCACCTAATCCAGGAGGTCTCCTACTTGACGTGCTTCACAGTCCTTGATGACCTTTCCGAGCAGCTCCAGATCCAACCACAATCCCCTGCTCTGTTCAGCCATTTCTCCAAGAGGTAACTCTTCTGCTTTGTGGGGGTCGGAGGAATTCCTGTGTAGTCTCATAGTCCTATATTTTCTCCCCCAGCTTGTAGCCATTTTCCAAAACTACTTAAGCATTTTATCCTTAATTGGGATTCATATCAACTCTATTAACTCATTTTATATAAAAGTAAAACATTCTCACTATAAGTAAAAACTCAAAGCAGTACAGAAGGTTTACAGGAAAAAATAGAAATCCTTTTTCTCACCTGAATGGCACATCAGGCCTACTCCCCAGAAATAGCCACTGTGTTAACAGTTTCTTCCATACACTTTAGAAAACCTCTATGTAAATCTTATAAATGAGTTAGTCACCATTAAAACACCAGTAGGATCATACAATAGATTTTTAAACCTTAGAAAACTGTATACTACATAATAGGTGTATTAAAATTTATTAAACATAGGCCTTTTCTATAAAAATATGGGCTTTAAGTCCTCGTTCAAATAAAAGATCCTAGTTTAGCCAACTTACACGCTTCTAAATTACAGTGCCTCCTCAAAAATGTAACCCACCAAATGAGGACTGCCAATATTGGTTTAAGTAAAATTACTGTCCAAGTGAAACTGCATCCAAATGCAGTCTGATGGGGCTGTCATTTGGCAAGAAGGGCTTACCCTGGCCAAGAAACAGAAAAATAGGCTGAGTACCCTCTCTCCTATCCTCCCACAATACCCTGTACAGGCTTTAATATAACATTTTTCAAATTACACCACAGTCCAGCTCAACAGTTCATTCCCAGCATTCTCAAGGAACCTAGTATGTGCCAGACCCTAAGAACCTAAACCCATTCCCTATCCTGGAGGTGCTAAGCCAGAGGGGTCCATGTGGCACTAACAGTGCACCACAATGTAACAGGAGATATTAGAGGCATGTCTTAGGTACATTAGAGACAGAAAAGGGACCCATTTCTGTCCTGCCATTCAAGTTTTTTTTTTTTTCAATCTGTGAATTCCCCATTCCTAACACAGTATAGGAAACATGGTGGAGTTTTAATACTTGCTAAGTAAATGAGCATGAATGTCATTTAAAGTTCAATTTCTGTAATATTTGCATGCTTAGTGAGAGATTGATTGCACATGTACTATGTATTTCTAATATTAAAAAGCCATGCTTGTTGTAAAGAACTGCAAATCATATGGAAGAACCAACAGTTAAACACCTGAAAACAATTATACTGGAGAATGTAACTATCAAAGGAAGGCGGGTGATGTGTGCTATGAGTCAGAACCTCAGATGAGCAAGTTTTAGGGAGACAAGGAGAAGCAGAGTCCTGACAAGGGTGGCTGCCCTCATGACGAGGCAATAGAGAAAATCCACATGGCAAGATGACGGGCCCAGTGAGCAGTGGCTTGGAGGAAGAGGAGGTTAGGTGATGGGATGGTTACTTGAGTTTAGAGGCTGTGGGTGGGGATTATAAAGTATTCATACTTTGAGTGGCTTTAAGTATTTAAGTAATAATTAGTATTAATAAAAACGAAGCTCAGTTCAAGATTAGGGGCTTAGTCTGTCTAGCAGTGAGTAGTCCCTGTAGATTCTGGCCATGAGCATAACATCACCATGTTTCCTCATTGAGACAGGTAACAGTCCCTAAGGGCCAACCATCCTGACAGGTACATAGAAGCACAGATGAGAAAACAGTGCTTACACCTCAGGATCTTCAGTCTACTAAGGGGAAAGCTCCACAGAAAGGCAATTAGGGAATAAAGTGACTACTCTAAGCTAGATGTATAGACAGAGTGAGCTGGGGAGTGAACATTTTCAGAAAGTTAACCTTCCTGAAAGCAGAAGAGAGTAGAGGTCAGGAAAACCATTGGGAGGCTCAACACTCTAAGAGATAACAGTACCAGGGAGAGGAGTTATGATGAATCCATAAAAGTGACAAACCAAGTGGAAGAGAAGATGAAAAACTGAGAGAAGCCAAAGATCACACAACTATCCTCTCTTCCTTTGGTCTCAACAGTGCTCTCAGGGCACTCGACAAATTGACAGAGTTCCTTTTGTTTCTCTTTTCCAGCTAAATTAAGATGACAACAACCATCTCTTTTTTTGTTTGTTTGTTTGTTTTTGTTTGTTTGTTTTTTGAGACAGAGTCTCGCTCTGTCGCCCAGGCTGGAGTGCAGTGGCCGGATCTCAGCTCACTGCAAGCTCCGCCTCCCGAGTTCACGCCATTCTCCTGCCTCAGCCTCCCGAGTAGCTGGGACTACAGGCGCCCGCCACCTCGCCTGGCTAGTTTTGGTATTTTTTTTTTTTTTAGTAGAGACGGGGTTTCACCATGTTAGCCAGACAACCATCTCTTAATTGAATATCTCAGCATGGTCAATCAGATAAATGAGTAAAGTAAATCCTTAACAGCAGAGAAACATCAACCTTTATTAAATCTAGCTGTCAAAATGTAATTATATATATTACGATCAATTTTTGGAGAAAGGGAAGAAGTCAATAAAGTAGAGGGAACCTCAAATACCCCTAGGAATCTATGTTCTTATTTCTTCATGCCCATCAGGGTTGTGAATGTCAGACTGCCTTAGCACACCATGAAAATCCAATTGCTTGTTGCTCCAACTACTCTTACTTTAAACTAGCATCTCTGTTCAGAATGTGGTAGTCACTGACAACAATAGGGCATTTATTTAGTCCTCAAGTAGCAGATGCAAGGATCAAAGAATATCAAGCCAACCTCTAGAAACCTCTAAAGATTTCTATGCCTATTACGTGCTAAAATTTGAATAGAAATTAAAGGCAGTTTGTTCCCAAAACACTCAAAATTAGACTTTTAGCAAAGTTTCGCATGGAAAGCACTAGACTATGGAACTTAATATAAGGTTTTAAAATTAGTTTTAGTTTAAAATCTAACAATTTCAAGTACTATTTAACATTTCTTCTCAAAATTTGCAATGGGGTTATAAACATTCCTAAGTTTTAAGCTTTATGTTTTCAAAATCATGCATTTCTAATATGTACCATTACAGTAATTCCCTTAGACTATGTATTAATAAAAATTACCTAAAAGCTAAAATTACATTTTTTTGTAATACAGTCAAGTAACATGCAACTCATTAGAACTTCATTATATTTCAACCTAAATAAAAGATGGATCCAGAAGTTTCAGGACTCGGTGTTTTATATTTACAATTAAACTATTTGAGTGATGACATAGAGAACCAGCATTACTAAATTAACAGAAGATCAGAAGATCCAGGGTTAAAGTCTGTTTATAACCCAGTAGAATGAGTTTAAGTCAAGATTGCCTTAATTAGGATAGTTGGTATAGGATGAAATTCAACTATGTCAAATACAGAACAGGACACTTAGAATTTAGAGCAAGGGGCAGGAATAAGAACTATGTTGAGAATATAGTGGCCACTCAAATAGTACAGTGGTTAGCAGATCTGAGGTTAGAGTCTTGGACCACTTACTATTGTGTGACTGTGAGCAAGTCAGTGAAGCTTTCTCTGTCTTAATGTCCTCATGTATTTTTTTTTAAAAAAAGGTATTATCAGTCTCTATCTCACAGGCTTTTTGAGAGGATTCAGAGGCTTAATCAGTGCAAAGATCTCAGCACAGAACCTACTGTGTAATTAGTTATCAAAAAGTGTGAGATTTTATGAGTATAAAAATTTACTACCATGCGATCCAGCAATCCCACTGCTGAGTATATATCCAAAAGAAGAGGAAATCAATATATCAGAGAGAGATCTGCACTTTCATGTTTATTGCAGCACTATTTATAATAGCCAAGATATGGAATTAACCTGAGTACCCACTAATGATTGAAAGGATATTTTATGTATATACACACAATAGAATGTTATTCAGTTATAAAACTAGAATGAAGTCCTGTCATTTGCCACTACATGGATGGAACTGGGGGACATTATATTAAGTGAAATAAGCCAGGCACAGAAAGGCAAACATCAAATATTCTCATTTACCTGTGGAAACTAAAAAAAGTAGATCTCATGGAGATAGAGAGTAGAATGGTAGTTACCAGAGACTGGGAACGGAAGAGGATGAAGAGAAGTTAGTCAAGGGCTACAAACATATAGTTAGATGGAAGGAGTAACTCCTAGCATTCAGTAGTACCGTAGGAAAAACTACAGTTAGCAATCATTTATTATACATTTCAAAATAGAAGAGAAGAACTGTAATGTTCCCAACACAAAAGATAAATGTTTAAGGTGATGGATATCCTAACTACTGATTTAATCATTTCATGTGGCATTCAGATATCAAAATATCACATGTACTCCTAAAAATAAGTGTAACTATTAAATATGAATAATAAAATAAATTTTAATCTAACAACTAGGACAAAAGGATTGCAGTCCAAGATGGCGAATGGAAGGAAGCTCAAATAGGATATTCCATATGAAAAAAAGACATAATTTTAATAAATTGTATAGATGTAGTTATAATAAAATACATATATATGCACTACTCAAATAAAGGGCATTACCCACTGTCTAGAGTAAACTTAGTGGCTTCACCCTTGTTTGGGTCACACAGCTTAACCAACTGATCACAATCATTTGTTGGGCACCTACATGGAAAATCACCTGCTTTGAACATTATGAACCAGGAGTTAAGAAACCAAGATCTAAGGGCAATTTTGACCTGGGGTGGGGGGACAAACGGTACATATCACATTCTCTTTGTGCCTTACTCCCTTAACCATCAGATAAGAAGGCGGAAATACCTGACTTACCTATATCATACAATAAAATCCTGACCTAGGCTGTGATTTAAATCCTCAAGTTCCAATTAGGTACAATGAATTTCTATCTAGAAATTTACATACGGTTCCTTCAGATACCTATCGAGTTCTATCTTATATGCCATAGTATCTTTTATTTTAACTTCTGAGGATATATATGCTGTCAAAAAACATATCAGGAAAAAATATTTAACTTGAAATGTTGCAACAGTTCACTTTTTAAAAACTCCAAATTCACACTTTGCAATATGCTGCTAGTAGCTTCACTGTAATATTTTAATGTTTAAATGTTATATCTTGCCCATCCACAGAGAAAAAATATGAAGAAATATTGATGCTTGTGTAAAATTATGTGGTCAAATAACAAACTCTGAAAATATCGGCTTTATTTCTCATATATTCAAGTGATGCATATTTGAAATCATTCTCAAAACAAATGAAATCAAAATAAACACATTTGCTAAGAACATTAAAGCTTAAAGAGAATGTTTTTCCCATGGTGGAGGTAGGAAACAGTGGGAGAAGGACAACTACCTCAAAATAAAAGAGGAAAGGAATGTAATAGTAATTAAAAGTTTCAAAAATTATAAACCAAATTAGTATCTCATATCAGATTTTAAATTCCTGCCACTATTAGAACTCTCATCTTGGTTACCTCTTGTACTTTTCCTTTTATGGTAACTTGTCACCCTTTTATATTAAGGTAGAACTAGAGCGGTTTAATCAACTTCAGACCTGCATCTTAGTTGGATTTTTCCAAATGTTGGAAAATGCAGATCTCTCCACCCAACTAAATGGAAAAGCATATGTAAGCTAATACATGTGTTGCCCTCCACTCAACCCTCATCCAAGGAAAACAAGAAGAATCTCTTAATCCCTTTACACTCTAAATAGGCTAGAGCAAACTTTTCCTATAACGAGCCAGATAATAAATATTTTAGGCTTTGCAGACCATACGGTCTCTGTCTAAACAACTCATCTCTGTCGTTACACAAAATGAAGCCATAGACAATATGTAAATGATTCAACATGGCTGTTTTCCAATAAAACTTTATGAACATTGACATTTAAAAGTTAATATCATTTTCACGTGTCACAAAATATTGTTCTTTTGATTTTTTTTTGTCTTAAAATCTCAATGACTTAAAAATCTAAAAGCTATTCTTAGCTTAAGGGCCCTACTGAAAAGATAGCAGTCCAAATTTTGCCCCTGGGTCATAGTTTGCTGACCCTTAGGCTAGAAAATTGCTGAAATCCCTGGGGTACCTTGATAGATAAAAGGAAAAAAAAAATAAAGAGTTTGATTTTGAAAACACCAAATGGTAGCATTTAAGCTTGGGTAGGCATAGTGATGTCTTCCATGTACCATCTGGCTGTGGGCATAAGACAAATATAAGATGAGCATGAGGATGCTGGAATTCAGTTATCTCGACTCGACATGGGAATACTTTTATTTCAATATTTTTAATTTTATTCACACTGTATTGATAAATCAAGAATGACAACTCCTGATCAGTTGTCAGTGGGTCAATATTCCATTCTATTTTAATAAGTATCTAATTTCTTTCTTGCTGTGGCACTGACTTTTGAACAAAGTTGCTGGTTGGAAAGAAAAGAAGAGAGAAGAACTTTACAAAGCCATGTATTTGGGCTGCAACTAGCTTGACATTTGTGTCCAGTCCTATAGTTTATGTCCAGTCCTATAATCCAGTATAGCTGGACATAAATGTCCAGCTATAGTCCTATAGCAAGATATTTTAATTGCTCTGTTTGTGAGCGTGGCTTTGTCATGTATGCCAATCCAGTTTGATGATAAAAGTAGATACAGTCTTGGTTGTACCATGAAGTGGCAGGCAACCCTCGGGCCAGTTAGTGGACTTAACAGAACGCCTGTTACCTGCTCTGTAAATGAGGATATTAACTGGCTCGCAGGATTTCCAGATGTGATTTAAAAGATGCAGGTTAAAGTGTTTTTAAAACTAAAGCATTAGGCATATGCTTTATTTACATTAAAACAACACAAGGTGGCATCCGCCTTGGAAATATAATAATAGAATGATGTTGCCAAACTTGGGTCTATACTGAAATAATAGGCTCACTTACAAGAACTACCAAATCCACAAGAAACAAACGTAAGTTTGAAAAATACAATTACTTCTATTAAATGGAAAGTCAGGACTTTCACTTTCCAACCATTAGTACTGTTACTAAAAACAAAAGTAAAATCTTCTGTAAAGAGTATCGAAAATCATATAGCCATCTTTCTCACAGAGAGAAAAATGTTTATTCTAGCTTTTAGAATACCTATTTGATACAATCTATCTTCCAGGGAAAATTAGGAGAAAGAGTGCCCTTTGAGTTTTCCATAAAGGGTAATGGAATAGAATTAAAACAGGGTCTACATCTCACAACAGGCAGCTACTGCATTGCAACTGTGGATCAGTACATTAAACAGTGCACTGTGCAGGTGAATAACCATTACTGAAGTTGTTAATATCATCCCTGATTTGGCCTACTGAAATCTTTGATGGTTTATCCATACAGGTGCTACAGATCCCAATGACAAAATTAAGATTGCTTTATTGCAGCTACAAGAGGAACACTGTGATCTTGCAAAACACACATTTTCATGTCATTTCTCTACTTTAAAATGCTTCAATGGCTCACTTACACTTGCAGAATCAAGTACAAACCCTTGATTTTAAAACCTAAGATCTTTCTTGCTAGGCATGTCTATCTACCTTCCTAGCCTCATCTCCACATGTACCTTTCACCTTAGCCATGTTCAGTTATGTGTGTGAAGTTTCTTGAAAACATCCCCTGTCCTCCCAGCATCCAGCTACCTATGATAGTTCTTCCCTCGTGGTTTTACCAACTCTGTCCATCATAATCCCCCTATTAAATGTAGAAAACAGAGCCTGTCTTATGCTAGTCTGTATTCTTAGGTCCCAGCATGGGGGCCTGACATGGTAGATGTATCTGCTGAATGATTAACAAATTTAATGCTAAATATCCATCAGTTTAGAATAAACACAGTCTTTTTTTTTTTTTTTTTTTTTTTTTTTTGAGACAGAGTCTCTCTGTCACCCAGGATGGAGTGCAGTGGTACAATCTCAGCTCACTGCAACCTCTGCCTCCCAGGTTCAAGTGATATTCATGCCTCAGCCTCCCAAGTAGCTGCGATTACAGGTGCCTGCCACCATGCCTAGCTAATTTTCTTCCTTTTTGTAGAGATGGAGTTTCATCACTTTGGCCAGGCAGGTCTCAAACTCCTGACCTCCAGTGATCCACCCTCCTTGACCTCCCAAAGTGCTGGGATTATAGATGTGAGCCAATGTGCCCAGTCCATTTTTTATATTTTAGTGTAATAGCATAATTTTATAACAAACAAAAATATTTCAGATTATACAGAGCTACATTTTCAAATTAGGCACCAAATTACTAAATATCATGTTAAAGTTTTTATGTCTCATGTTTTGTCTTTAAGAAACAAAGGTTGCACAGTCCTTAACCATAAGCCAAGCAGAAATAAGAGTGGGAGGGAGAGACTGAACAATAAACTAGACTTAAAATACACAGAAAGTCATAACGTGACCAATACTGTAAAAAGAAACTGCCAACATCAGATATTAATCCTTTACTGAGATGTTTCCATAGACCTAAGTTACTAGGATGCTATTATTCCAGAGTGTGTTACATAATTTGTCTAAGCTTACAGAGCTAGTTACTGTCGGAGCTCAAATCAGAGCCTTCCATTTCTTCCAATCCAGTGTTCTTTTAGAGACAAGATTTACCATAAACTGATTTCTCCTTTTAGAAGATAAAATTGAATGTTTTGATATTTTTAATGGGATTTGAAACACTTAAACTGACCATTTGCTTAAGAAAGAACTAGGCAACAAAATTCAGATTTTTCTAATACTTGCATTTATAACTGCATAACGGTTTTGTCTGTATTACATCATTTAAGGTACAGTTGACCCTTGCACAATACAGGTTTGATCTACATGGGTCCGCTTTATGAAAGAAAAAAATCAATTGACAAACGTTTTGTTTTATCCCAGTCATACGTACATCCAAATATAGCCAGTTGTCTTGCAAAGATGGATTTTCTTCAGAAGAAAGCATAAAAGAACTGAGAGACTCAGCATGTAAGAGTATCCCGCTATCTTCTAATAAGCGGATAGTGGGGTGTCCACCTCACCAAGTGATGTCCAGGGTATTAACCAGCTGGTAGCACCTCCTGCATAGTGATGTAAAGCCACTTCAGGGCAATGAGCTTTCTCCAGCTGGCAGGACCCTGTTAACTCATGGAGTGCCTTCTGCAGACTGGGCTATAGGCAAGGTCCCTTTCAATTTGGGAAAGAAACCAGCACAAAAGAACGTTGAAAGTGTACCACTTCAAACTGAAGACCTACCTCTCCCACCTTCTGCCAAAGGGGAACAAATCTTAACCCTATCCAATGATGTATTTCTTTTTTATGATGGGCAGTTGAACAGGGACCAAATGATGCATTTTTTATTTTGTTTTCTCCAAGAGAAGCTGCATAGTTTAATTAAAGAAACATGGGCATTAGAGTTAGAGAGAATCCTAGATCCTATTCTTAGCTCTCCATACTTGTGTGTCCTTGGGGTAGGTTTGCAAAACTCTCTGAGCTTGTCAGATTCAGGTTTAACCATATATTAGCATCCTGGTAAGCATTTAAAGCATAATAAATATTCCTGGTAATATTTGCTCCTGTGATCAGTAGTTGTGATCAGTATTAATAGTATCGTCAGATGTGACAGGATAGCAAGGAGATACTAGATCCTAACTGGCTTTTATCTAAAACAGACTCAGGTATCCGACTCTGCAATGCACATCTCTACACAAGTGTGTCATCTCAAGTCAACATTTCTAAACCTGAACTCCATTTGCTATCTATCAATCAAAACCAAAATCAATAATATCCAATAATACCAATAAATCAATAATATCTAATAATCCAATAATAATAATATCCAATAAACCAGTATTTGTACAATTCTTAAAAGCAGAAACCTGATTGGGCACGGTAGCTTATGTCTGTAATCCAGCACTTTGGGAGGCCGAAGTGGGCAGATCACCCCAGGTCAGGAGTTTGAGACCAGCCTGGCCAACACGGTGAAACCCCATCTCTAATAAAAATACAAAAATTAGCCAGGCGTGGTGACAGGCATCTGTAATCCCAGCTACTTGGGAGACTGAGGCAGGAGAATTGCTTGAACCCAGAGGGTGGAGATTGCAGTGAGCCAAGATTGTGCCATTGCACTCCAGCCTGGGCAACAAGAGTGAGACTCTGTCTAAAAAAATAAAATAAAATAAAATAAAATAAAATAAAATAAGCAGAAACCTGTGAGTCATTGAGGTCTCTTCCCTCTCTGTTACCCTTGTGTCCAGTGAACCACCTTTTGCTGGTTCTATCTTCTAATCTCTTGAATCTGTCTCTTCTTCCCTACCTTAAGTACCACTGCCTTAGCTGAAGTCCTCGTTTCTGGCCTGGGATTAGAGCAACAGCTTCCTAATTGGTCTCTGTGCCTCCTCTCTGGCTCTGCTCAACCTATTTCCTCTGCTGACAACAGACAATATTCTACAACAAGAGCATTATATGTCTTCCCAGCTTACAAATCCTCCATCCTCAGTTTCCAAGATTTCATTTCTCACACTTTGCATTCCAACGCTCAAGTAACTCTCTGCTATGAGTACCCTTTACCCTCTTGCTGTTATTCACCCTACTCCTCCTTCAAGATAGTTTTATAACACACTCTCTGGGAAATCTGAAGACTCACCCATCTCCGAGGGCAAGTCAGCTGATGCCCCATGGGTTCCCTGAGCAGCCGATGTGTCACCCTCACAGTTCTTAGCACATTCAATTCCCTTCCATTTTGTTTTTTATAAAACCACACATTGGCCCTGCCTAGTATATAAGCAGTAAATGTTTGCTCAATGTGTAAACTATATTAAGCAGCCTAAGACATCCCCTAAATTATAGTCTTCCCCTCTCTTTCCTCAGTAGATAAATACTTACTAATACTGTTGGGAAAACCATGCAAGTGGCTATTTTCATCAGGCTTCCTTAATTCTAGCACTGCCTGTATTCCAAAATTAAAGAATATTATAGGCTTCTAAAATACAGTCCTTATCCATGTGCTGGTTTCATAAAGATTAAACTAAAGTAAAATAACTCTAATACATGATTTAGAACATTTCTGGTTTAAGTGTAATCAGAATACAATCCCTGAATTTGAATCCTATTACCTTTAGTTGGTCAACATCAATCACTCATCTCCAGGTCTTCTATCAGGTCTTGTCACTGGTCCTTTCACCCCTCATGCTCGTGCATTTCCTCTAAACCTAGAATGCCCCTAACTCTTCACAGCCTCACCACCCAGGTTAGATGGTGAAGGAAGGGAAGGATACAGCTGAGCCCCACAATTTTTCATGACTGTTCTAACCACTAACTTGTCCCTTCTGTGATCCCTTCTATAACTGTGCAACACACTGACCCCCACTGGCCCACTGGGCTTCAGCATTACTTTATGTAATGATGTTATCTAATACTGTTGTCTAATTCTGTATCAGTTTCATATACAACCTGATGGTCTCCAACCTAATGGTCCAAGTATCTTCCAAATAAAGACATTTGTTATTTTTATTTCTCATGTAATCTGAAACATACTGGGGTTCCATCAATATATTTGGAGGTCTGCATCTTTATAGATCTTCAAACACATTATATAGAATTTATGGTACTTAATTATATGTGTGTCCACAGTTGTCCAGATTTGACTAAAGACACTTCAAAGACATTTATGTTAATTCTAAATACCTAGTTTTTTTTTTTTTTCCCCCAAATGCATCATTAAATTACATTATTCAAGAATGACAGGCTGGGTGAAGTGGCTCTTGACTGTAATCCTAGCACTTTCTGAGGCCAAGATCGGTGGATTTCCTGAGCTCAGGAGTCTGAGGCCCGCCTGGGCCATGGGCAAAACTTCATCTCTGCTAAAAATACAAAAAATTAGCCAGGAGTGGTGGTGCACGCCTCTAGTCCCAGCTACTTGGGGGACTGAGGCACAAGAACTGCTTGAACCCAGGAGGTGGAGGTTACAGTGAGCTGAGATCATACCACTGCACTTCAGCCTGGGAGACAAAAAAAAAAAAAAAAAAAAAAAAAAAAAAAAAAGAAAGAAAATAGGTGTTTCTAAGGGCACTCAAACTTGATGACATGTAGTAATTCTTTAAAACACTTAAATAGTGATCTTGGAGTTCACAAATTAAAAAGATTATATTTAACTTTGGATTTTCTTGTATGTTAAAAATTACTAGTTTTAAAACCTGTGTCATTTTATTTCAAAAAGCAAAATGTAGCAGCTTCACACCCGCGATCTCAGCTACTCTGAGAGGCTGAAGTGGGAGGGCTGTTTCAGGCAGGAGTTAGAAATCGGGCCAAAACGGCAAGACCTATCTCTAAAAATATTTACAATAAATAAATAAATAAATAATAAATAAATAAATAAATAACAGCCCAAGTATCTCTTAAAAATATATTTTTAAAAAATTTTAGCTTGGCTACTGGTGCCTGTAGTCTTAGGGACTGGGGAGGCTGTAGGGGGAAGATCCCTTCAGCACAGAAGGGATTGAGGCTTCAGTGAGCTATGACTCTGCAACAAACAACAAAAACAACAAAAAGGAAGGAAAGAAAGAAAAACAGGAAACAAAATGTAGTGTTCTCTTAGCCTAAATAGGTATTTCACAAAATGTCAAAACAAGGATAGAATCATAAAACGTAGCAGAAATAGTCTAAATGTAGCAAATTCATGGATCCAGAATTATAAAAGATCTCATTTCCGTATTTGTTTACAGATGATTTTTCAAAATACTACTTCTGGCAAAAGTATATTGTTTTCTTATTTTATTTTATTTTTTGAGACGGAGTCTCGCTCTGTCGCCCAGGCTGGAGTGTAGTGGCCGGATCTCAGCTCACTGCAAGCTCCGCCTCCCAGGTTCACGCCATTCTCCTGGCTCAGCCTCCCGAGTAGCTGGGACTACAGGCGCCCGCCACCTCGCCCGGCTAGCTTTTGTATTTTTTAGTAGAGACGGGGTTTCACCGTGTTTGCCAGGATGGTCTCGATCTCCTGACTTCGGAATCCACCCGTCTCGGCCTCCCAAAGTACTGGGATTACAGGCTTGAGCCACCGCGCCCGGCCCTGTTTTCTTATACATAAATTTGGAGGTTAAAAAAAGTTGACTGCTCCTTTTTCCTTAATTTCAGCATATTTCTGATACCTTCCAGGTACTTGACATAAAAGAATCTCTAACCTTGATTGACATGAGGTAGATACTTCATAAATTGCTGAATAAATGTCTTCCAAGGCTAATTTTCCCACCTATGTTTTGGACTCTATCCTCTTCTGTCCCTTCAGTGATCTTGTTTCTTCATTATTTTTTGTCTATCCTCCTCAGCTGGCTCTTTCCTAGTTATGTCTCCTGTCACTCACAGACACACACACCCCGACTTCCCCATCTATGTGAGCCTTCCAGTGATCAGATACTCTTTTTAAATATACTTAGAGGAAGAAGAGAACGAGTGGTATAATCACTGGCTGCTTTCCTACGACTCCATGTGCTCCCCAAAACCATAGCAATCAGGATAGGGCCCCAACAAAAACGATGAAATGGCTCACATGAAGGTCAGCGCTCTATTGTTTAAACAGTGCAATGTTGACGTTGACCACTTGCTTCTTCTCAAGTCTTCCCACTTCTGCTTCTGGGACATCATCCTCTCTGTTTTCCTAGTGACTTGGTCATAGCCTCCTCCCCTGGCTTTTCCTTGCTTTCTGTTCAATGTCAATATTAATATACTGTATTTTTTAGGTATTGTACTGTTTGGACATTTGAGTTGTTTCCAAGCTGTAATTAGAATAAATAGTGTTGCCATGAATAATGTTTTATATGTGTTTTATTTACAAGTCAAGATAGTAGTTATGACAAAGGAGAAGACAGTAGTGAATGGGAAGTTAGTGAGTGGGTAGTACTAACATTCTTTCTTGACATCAGTAGGAGTTAAATGTATCTATTTTGTAATAGTTCACTAAACACTCCATTTATTATTTGTGAATTTATTTCTGCATGATACCTCAAAAGTTTATTTTCAATAACTAAAACATGACAGTTGTGCAAATAGAAAAAAAGGGGGGCAGTGATTCTGGTAAACATCCTACAATGCCAATATTCAAGTGACAAATACATGTTCAGTTTCATTTGTATCAAAGAAAAAGCATATTAAGACAAAAATGCAGTTTTATCCTTGTTATTAATAACCGGAGAGATGCAAGCGAAAATGTCCACTGTTAGTGAAGATGTAAACTGATACAACTTTTCTAGAAATTCATTTGTCAATATATATCTTTAAAACATGTATTATGTTTAAACGTTCATCTTATAAAAACAAACCAGGCAAATGTGGAAAAATGTGTATGAGAGAGCAAGAATTTATGTATAAGGATATTTTCACAGAACTGCTTATAATCATGAAAATTAAAACCAAATTTTCAATAGGCAATTAACTAAATGTAACCATTCAGTAGAATATTTGTAGCCATATTTAATGGCATGAAAATATGTTCATAATTCATTAAAACAAGTTACAAAACACAATGACACATTTGTAAGGTGAGGAAAACGACAAATACTCATAGAAACAAAAATGTCAAGAACAGAAGATGAAATGGTTTTTGTTATCTTTTGTAAACTGTTGTTATCTTTTGTTAATTGTTGTTATCTTTGAGAGAAATGTTTGCTTTTGCTTTTTTTAGGCCTAGGTACTTTTCTAAGCTTTCTGCAAGGACTATGTAGAACAATTTAAAAAATAAAGTTTTATGTAAATGGTTTCATTAATGAATGAGAAAAATATGAATGAAATAACATCTAACATAGTATCAGGGACAATGGCAGCTTCTAGTGTCTGTTAGTACATGTATTTACAAAATTACTCAGATAGTTGTTGGATTGGTTTCCATAAGTGTGGTTGAATTTTATAAGCTTCATACTATGTATACCAAGAAGCCAACCTCAGACAACTTTTCAGAGAGAGCAAATCTTCCTTCAAAAGGAGATCAATTTACATTGGAAATCACACTCTAGTGATTAGGAAACAGATGAGCAAGTTTCACTTACAAGATTTTTTAGGCTACTATTGCTAAAAGTATAATTTTCTTCTCTACTATTGAGGAATAATCTTTTAAGGAAGTGAAAAGTAGATATGATCTCAAATTCTAAGTCTGTGACAGCTTTTCCAATTTAAATCTTTCTCATCCCCTGAACAAAATACAAATATCGATGCAATATATGCAAAGTAGTCATGAAAAAGACCAAATAATTGGTATGAAAGAAACACGATTATCCAAAGTCATGTACTGATAAGAAATAATTTTCCATTTTTCACTTTGTTCCAATGGGGTCTTGTTAATAGCACTTCCCGCTTGTACCAGGTAACGATTTCCTCTAGGTCAGTAAACTCCAACATTGATTGTATTCACTTACAAGAAGTCTATCCATCGCAAACCCTTTCTCATATGCAGATTTTCTTTCTAAGGCTGATTTACAGTCACTGCTCTCCTTTCCATTTCTGAGAAAAGAAAACTAAGCCAAAATGTGCTATTAACTCCTGCCTGAGAGTATCTCTCTAAGGAAGACTCCACTCATATACTACAAAGTATTGCTGAGGTGACCATTCACACCAGTTTGCACAGGATGGTCCTGGTTTACATCCAATGTCCCTGCATAGTTGTTAATGACAGCCCCTTTCACTTCCCAGTGTCCCACATTTAGTAATACATTATATAGCCAGCCTATTGTCCATATACAGTACATACAATGCTAGCTCTAGAACTTGGAATAAATGCCTCTATCCATCTACACTCTTGCCTTGTCTTCCTTGTGCACTGGTAGTCTGGAATGAAAAGCATAAAGAATAAAGTTGTGGACTCAAACCATCCCCCCATAGGTAGTCTAAAGCAATCTGAACAGGAATCCTTTCCAAGGTGGACCCAATCTCCTTCTGGAAGTTTATAAACTATGAGAGATAAACTATCAGGTAGCCTAAATCATATCCCTTAAGAACAAAATTCATACTTGCAAACAATTTGCAAGCCAGTCTATTAACTGGTGGGGAGTTGTTTCCTTTAAATGTTAATCCAAACAATTCCATGAAATGAAGGTAGATCCAAGTTTCCTCTAAGCCTAAATACTTCCAACTCTGCTAATGACATAACCTCATCCAGTACCTTAGCTAGAAAACCTTACGATCAAGTTTGATTGTTTCTCTTAGCCCTGTCCAGGTAGTTACCAGGCCCCACTGGTTCTATTTTTAAAGCCTCTGCAATTCATTACCCACAAAAAAATCATCAGAACAAGATTTCTAATCTGTATTCATTACAATTGCCTTCCTCTACTTTTTGTTCCTCTCCAGTTCATCTCCCTCACTTCTGCTAGAATTATCTTAAAGCAATATCTTTAGATACTCAGTACCTCAGATAACACCAAGACTTCTTAGCCCGGCAGGCAACACCTTTATCAGTTGCACTGCAGCCTCCTTTTCCATCCTCAATTTCAACCACACCTCCCTCTAGGCACAGGCTCTTCAATGGTTTTCATCCAGCTACCGTACTGCTCTTCCAGGAAGTGCTTAAAAATGTTTGGGGACACGTTTGCTTATAACAGTAGTTTGAAGACACAAAGGACATTTAATGGGCAGGGACCAAGGACACTAAACATCCAGCAATGTAGGACAGGTCCCATGAAACAGAGAACTGCATTGCCAAAATGCCAAATAACACTGCAGGTGAGAGTTCTTGTTCCCCAAACACATTGTTTTTACATATATGTGGATCCTTCTTTCTAAATTTATTTAACCAGCCCCCATTAGTTCTGCCACCTTCCAAAATAATATTGTCCTTGGATGATGTAATTCAAATTCTTCTCACCTAAAGACTGTCTTGCCTGAATAGTCACATACACAGTGTGTTAATGGGAGATCATTAAGTCACTCTCAGAAATATGAGATTTAATTATCTCATATATACATATATATGAGAGTTATTTAATGATTACTGAAACAGCACTTAATATATTAAATTATGAATAACCTGTTTACCATTTGTCATTTTATTCTGTGGTCCTCTTGTTCTTATCCTTTCTATCCCCTAAAATTTGAGTTCCTTAAAGAAAGGGATGTTCCTTTGGTATCTCCTTTACTTTTTTAAACCACAATTTATATGGCTGACCTAAAAGATGACACTCATTCTGTAGGTGACTTTTGGATTAAAAGATGAAAAACTGCACCCTCATTCCTATGTAAAAAATGCCATTCCTTAAACTTTTTAAAATAGTTGTTAAACTTATACCTTAGATTACTTTAAAATAACCTAAACATTTTAGTTACATCAGTAATGCTACTTAAAGGAACCACCGTTACCATATGTTTAATTGCAGGTTAGACTAGTGAAGGATTGCCAACTCACATAAAAGAGAAAAGAAGCTATAGAAATTGGTAAACCAGAGAGATTGTTCTCAGCATAAAGTACTTAAATTCCTTTGTGGTTTGTTCTTTTATAAGCACTAAGTACTCTTTACAAAAATCTGTCAAACAAGATTGTGCTTGAGATCCTTGTGATTAAAAAACTGCTTACATAATCTAAAATAAAGTGTGTATGTGTGATTGTGTCTTACAGTTCTATACAAAACAAAGTAAAAGTGGTCTTATCCTACCACACTCATTTTTTGCAAGTTTGAGCTTAGACTTTTCTTTTTTTTTTTTCAGATGACATCTCACTCTGTTGCCCATGCTACAGCACAGCGGTGCTACCGCAGCTCACTGCAACCTCTACCTCCCAGGTTCAAGTGATTCTGGTGCCTCAGCCATCCCAGTAGCTGGGATTACAGGTGTGCACCACCATGCCTGGCTAATTTTTGTATTTTTATAGAGATGGGCTTTCCCCATGTTGGCCAGACTGGTCTCCAACTCCTGGCCTCAAGTGATCCACCCACCTTGGCCTCCCAAAGTGCTGGGATTACAGGCATGACCCACCACACCCAGCAAGCTTAAACTATTTCTATCATCTATTACATTTAAAAAAAAAAAAATTAGTCAAAATCTCCTACTTAGCTCCTCTCCTAAGTTGCATATCCAGCAATACGGGATAGACAAAGCCAAATGCTCACTTGCGCATCTGTTCATATCTGGGGCTCGGTGTCCATAGTACCCAGATGGGCAGGAATGCAGGCACTCTCCATACTGGCGCATCCCTTCTCTTCGAAGGAAGAAGAACAACTTCTGTTGACATCGGCTGCACCCATTGTCCTTTGAACAAGACAGACAACCCTTGCAAATGGGATTTGATACATAACTAGCTGTAAAAGAAAAACAAAAATTGTGTTTAATTATGAGTATAATCAGACTTTTGATAAATACACCCTGCTGAAAAGACAACTGTTTCTTTTCTTTCTGCTATACTCACATAGAAATACTAAATAAAATATCCCTGCCCTTCGTGTCTCTACCTCCCCCACCCAAAAAGTGGTTAATACACAACCAAACTTAGAAACAAAGAGGAAACTCAGAAGCAGAGTTGAGTCCAGAAGCTAAAGCTGAATGGCTCATGGGAATGTCAGACCAGCCAGAGGTAAAATTTAGGGCAAGGTCCTCAACCCAGGCCAAGAAATATTTATGTGAAGATCTGGCACTTAGCTCCTTTTATGTAGATGGAGTCAAGAGGGCTGTTTGTCCATGACCCCCTGCCCTAACTGGCCAGAGCAGAGGATTCTGACCCTAGCTTGGGAGGACACAGCAGGTAAGCACAAGAGAAAATAAAATTCATGAGACATAAGAACACCAAGTCCACAAGACTGGGATCCAAATTAAAATTATCATTGTAGTATGGGGTCTATATGGTGTTGAGAAGTTAAAATAGGAATTTGTCCAGATCCAGGAAAACCCAGAAAGAAAAAATAAATATAGAACTACTCTCTAGACATTTCTACAGTCCTGAGACCTGGACTTGCATGAAATGCTACCTTAACATCAAAATGAACAAATCACATGAGCAAGTAAACCTTCATGAGATACAGTCATCAATATCAGCAACAAGAAAACTTCACACCTACAAAACCAGAAATAAAGACATTCTGAAGGAGCCTTTAAAATAAGTATCTAGAGAGTATCTGAAGAGATAAAGGGATAACTAGAAATCACATGGGAAAAAGCAAGAATATGCACATTAAAATGAAATGTAAATTCTAAAACTTCACAAAAAAATTCTATGGACAACTTGTATGGTAGAAGAAAATGACATAACCAAAAACACTTTTAAAGAACTGTATCACAAAACAAGATAAACAGGTACTAAGCATGTAAGAAAAAAACAGAAACATTCAAATACATGATTAGTAGTTACTACAGAAGGAAAGAGTAAAGAGAATGAATAAAACACACCTTAAACAGAGAGGCAATTTCAGCAAAGTCTCAGGATACAAAATCAACATGCAAAAATCACTAGCACTCCTACACACCAACAACAGTCAAGCCAAGAGTCAAATCACAAACAAACTCTCATTCACGATTGCCACAAAAAGAATAAAATAACCAGGAATACAGGTAACTAACGAGATGAAAGATCTCTATAAAGAGAACAATGTAACACTACCCAAGAAATCAGAGATGACACAAATAGAAAAACATTCCATGCTCATGGATAGAAGAATAAACTGTATTAAAATAGCCATACTGCCCAAAACAATTTGTAGATTTAATGCTATTTCCATTAAACTACCATTGACATTTTTCACATAACTGGAAAAAACTATGTTAAAATTCACATGGAACCAAAATAGAGCCCAAAGAGCCAAGGCAAAAATAAGCAAAAATAACAAAGCTGGAGGCATCATGCTACCCGACTTCAAACTATACTACAGAGCTACAGTAGCCAAAACAGCATGGTAGTGCTCCAAGAACAGATAGGTCAATGGAACAGAATAGAGTGGAAGCAAGACCACACAACTACAACTGTCTGATCTTTGACAAACCTGACAAAAACAAGCAATGGGGGGCTGGGTGTGGTGGCTCATGCCTGTAATCCTAGCACTTTGGGCCAAGGCAGGTGGATCTCCTGAGGTCAGGAGTTCAAAATCAGCCTGACCAACATGGAGAAACCCCAGCTCTACAAAAAACAAACAAACAAACAAACAAACAAACAAAATACAAAATTAGCTAGGCATAGTGACAAATGCCTGTAATCCCAGCTACCTGGGAGTCTGAGGCAGGAGAATTGCCTGAACTTGGGAGGCAGAGGTTGTGGTGAGCCAAGATTGCACCATTGCACTCCAGGCTGTGCAACAAGAACGAAACTCCATCTCAAAAAAAAAAAAAAAAAAAAAAAAGGAAAAAAAAAAAAAAAAAAAAAAGAAGAAAAGAAAAGGAAACCTTCTCCGAAGAATCTCTAAATCTATTGCTGAGAAACCAGTTCTCTAGATGGGTGCTTTTTTTGAGTCTGCAGTGGGGAAGTTGTATCATCTGTAGTGGTGAGTTATGATATGTGAAGCATGATAATAGCTACATCTCATAACACAGATAAACCTGATGGCACCACTTTTACAACACTCAAATGGAAGCAAAACTAAAGAGTGCATTTTCAGCAACTTATTCTTGAATAATTTCAGAGCTACAGAAAAAGTTTAAGAACAAGAGGGAGCTCCCATATGTCCTTCACCCAGATTCACTCAATTTTAACCTTTTGTCACATACATGTTGTTATTTTTTGAACCATTTGAGAGTAGGTTGCATATATCACGTCGGTGNAAAGAAAGGAAGGAAAGGAAAGGAAAGGAAGAAAGAAGGAAAGAAAGACACACATGCACACACACAAACACACACAAGCAATGGGGAAAAGATTCACTATTCAATAAATGATGCTGGGATAACTGGCTAGCCATATGCAAAAGATTGAAACTGGACCCCTTCCTTATACTATATATAAAAGTTAACTCAAGATGCATTAAAGACATAAATGTAAAACCCAGAACTATAAAAACTCTGGAAGAAAACCTAGGTAATACCATTTAGGACATAGGCACAGGCAAAGATTTCATAACAAAGATGCCAAAAGCAATTGCAACAAAAGCAAAAATTGGCAAGTGGGATCTAATTAAAAGCTTCTGTACAACAAAAGAAACTATCATCAGACTGAACAGGCAACCTACAGAATGGCAGAAAACATTTGCAAACTATGCATCTGACAAAGGTCTAACGTTTAGCATCTATAAAGATCTTAAATTCACAAGAAAAAATAATCATTGACAAGCGGGCAAAGGACATGAACAGACGCTTCTCAAAGGAAGACATACAAGTGGCCAACAATCATATGAAAAAACTCAACATCGCTGAATATTAAAGAAATGCAAATAAAAATCACAATGAGATACCATCTCACACCAGTCAGAATGGCTATTATCAGAAAGTCAAAAAATAACAGATGCTGGTGAGGTTGTGGAGAAAAAGAAATGTTTATATACTCTTTGTGATAGTGTAAATTAGTTCAACCATTATGGAAGACGGTATGGCAATTCCACAAAAACCTAAAGACAGAAATACCATTCAACCCAGTATCCCACACATACACGCATATGTTCATTGCAGCACTATTCTCAATAGCAAAGACATGGAATCAACCTAGATACCCATCAACAACTGACTGGATAAAGAAAATGTGATACATATATTATATATATATATAATATATTATATTCAATGCTATTACTTATATATTACCTATAATATATATTATATTACATTACTTATATTACTTATATATTATATATTATACATTACATTACTTATATATTATATGTATATAATATATATATACCATGATTATATCATATATGTATATAAATATATATGTATAGTACATATGCTATATTTTTATTATTATATAGATATAGATATATTTTTTAGATTATTATTATTTTATATATATTACACACACACACGCACACCATGGAATACTATACAGTCTTAAAAAAGAATAAGATCATGTCCTTTGCAAGGACATGGATGGAGCTGGAGGCCATTATCCTTAGCAAACTAACAGAAACAGAACAAAATACCCCATGTTCTCACTTATAAGTGGGAGCTTAGTGATGAGAATACATGGACACACAGAGGGAAACAACAGACCCTAGTGCCTATCAGAGGGCAGAGGATGGGAGGAAGAAGAGGATGAGGAAAAATAACTAATGGGTACTAACCTTAATACCTGGGTGATGAAATCATCTGTACAGAAAACCCCCATGACACAAGTTTACCTGTGTAGCAAACCAGCACTTGTACCCCTGAACTTAAAAGCATATGTTAAAAAAGGAATAAAGCACACTATTCAATGAGATAATGGCTGATTAATTTCCAGAATTAAAGACGTGAGTTCTTAGATTAAAAATTAAGAGACTGAACAAAATAAATAAGTCTACATCTAAATACAGTACATTTCCATACCATGAGAATAAAGTCAAGCCAGAGAGAAATAGCAGATTATCTAGAAAGGGATAAAACTTTGACTGACAGGAGACTTAGAAAAAAATAAAGTTAGATAGCCGAGATACTATCCTCAACATGTTGAGGAAAAATTATCAAACTATAATTCTATAAGCAGTTATAGTTTAACAATGTGAGCAAAATGAAGATATTTTAGCCAAAGTAAAGGCAAAGAACTTAATTTTTTAAAGCATTAGCTAAAATATTAAACTCTGAATATTGGAGAAAATAAAACAGAACCCAGAGGAAGTAGATTACAAGAAGCAATCGTGATCACACCAATTGAAAAATATGTTCATGTCTCTATGCAAAAGAATACCATGTAGAAAACATATGATTTTCAAGTTTTGAAAATAAATATCTTATATTCACAAAAATAACACAGAAGACTTGAGAAGGAAACCAAAGTTAAAGCATTCAGAGTTTCGGCATTATCAGTGAGGAAGACCAATGTAAATTAAAATGTCATTACTATAACTTTAAGGTCCCAACTACGAAAACAATAACAGAATCTGTAACTTCTAAACCAGCGACAGCTAAAAAAGATGTAATACATGTCTAAAATATGAGTAGGAAGAAACAATCTGAATATCTATGAACAAAATAGACAAATGATGGTATATTCAAACTATTTGAGTTTCACTCAGTAATAAAAAGGATAATACAGATACACATGACATGAAATTCACATACATTATGCTGATCAAAAGAATCCAAACAGATACAAACAAGAGCATGCTCTGGATAATTTCATTTATATTAAGGTCAAAGGCAGGTACAGCTAATCCATGGTGATAGAAATAAGAAAACTACATGCCTTTGACGATTGAGGACTGACCGGAAAGGGGCATAATAGAATTTTCAAGGGATGGAGGAGGTATATTAGTTTCCTTGGGCTGCTGTAACAAGTGACCACAATTTGGTGACTTAAACAACAGGAATTTATTCTCTTAATTCTAGAGACTAGAAGTCTGAAATCCCAATATCATATCAGCAGGGCATGCTTCCTCTCGAGGAGTCTGCCAAATCCTTTCCTGCCTCTTTCAGCTTTGGTTGCCCAAGGCATTCTTTGGATCATAGTTACATAAAGTCAATCCCTGCCTCCATTGTCTTATGCCTTCTTCTCTTACATCTCTGTGTCTTTTTCTGTCTCTTACAGTGACACTCCCATTGGATTTAAGGCCTACCTTTATCCCATAGAATCTCATCATCATCCTTATCTTCGCTGCATCTGCAAAGACCCTTTTCCGAAAAAGGTCAGCTTCTAAGTTTTGAGGAGGACGTGAGTTGGGGTGGTGGAGTGGGAGTGCACTAGTCAATTCGCTAAAGGGGTGGTGGAGATATGCTATATCTTGCCTGGATATTGGTTACACAAATGAATGCATTTGCAAAACTCAAAACTACACATTTATCTAAGTATACTTGTATATTTTTACAATTAATGTGAATAATTTACAAGTAAATTATACCTCATTTTTAAAAAGTAAAGCATATAAAGGCTATGTGCTAATTTCAGTACAATGTACTTACTTATAATTACATCTCTTTTGAAGATTCCATAAATTATATTACTCATCAATAAGATATTATTTACCTTTTTTTCCAAACTGATATATCCTACTGATGGGACAAGGTGGAAGAAGACAGTACTAAGCAAATGTTGAAATAGCATCTAGGATAAGTTAATACCTGAACCATATGAAGTTTATTGAATCTGATGGGGACAATGGTACCTTAAAAGAAAAGACGTAAAATACTCTTTCCTATAGCTGGTATAAAATGTAGAAATGATACAATCTGAAATATTATAATTTCTAAAATATGAAAAAGTCATGTAACTTTTAGTTTTCACTACACCAAGCAAGGTCATAAATACAACAGAATACATGAGGTCACAATGACTTCATTTTATTGAGTTAACCCAAAAAATAATTAAAAGAATAGAAAACTCATCAATTATTGAAACTTTCAGCTTTGAGACTACATATTGCTTGCCCTCCATATAATCATTCTTGTATATAAAACTAATATCAAGCAATAAGTGGTCAGACTGGCAGCTATACAGAGTACATTGTATACCATGTCATTCCTTTAATAATTTAATGGCCATTATATTTATAGCAACTTGTAGCAAATCTATATAGATTTTAGATCCACAAGAGTCTTCCTTCTTCCCCCAAGCTCCCACAGCCCTGATTTGGTCTTACAGCCTCTCATCCAGGGAAGTCCCCAAACCAGGGCTTACTCTATCAAAGCGGCCAAACAAGAAACAAGGCCCTTCAGGATCAGGAATCAAGGCCAATATAACCCCTTGAATTGGCTAGAAAGATCTACTTCTTCACATTTATTCTAGGACTCTTTTCTATCAACTGTTCTCTTTTATCTGCATGTTGAATCTATTTCATGGACGTTCTCTCACTTGAAAACCTATCTATGCTTTTCAAATAATTTCTCATGTAATACTTTATTTCCCTAAATCTGCAATTGTTGGGGGGCAGAGCTAGGGAACCAATTCAGATGAAAAATCATCCCCTCAGACACAGTTACCAATAAAATTCTAGCAAACAACTTTCCAAATATTCATATATATACATATATATATATATATGCATGTATATAATTTATGTTTTTCATACACATCATACTGTACCTGTTGGGTCATAACTTGTTCAATTTCAGCTAAGTTGTTAGTATCATTCCATAACAATCAACCAAACCAATGTCACCATCACGTTTCTTGAAAATGTCAGTTAAACCTGTTGCCTCTATTTATCACCATCCTCTGCTGCGTTATCTCCAAAACTGCTTTTATGAAGACCACAACCAGTTTTCTCATCCTTCAAGATCTCATTCTCAATTTCTGATCCTCACAATTCCAATAGCCTAGGTTGCTGAAGGTTTTCTTCCTCCTTTAGCTTCTATGATAATATCTTCTCCTACAGATTTGATTCCGACACTCACCCTTGTCATTTCCATGAATCTTCTCACAATTCAAGCCTTTATCACTTCTCATTTGGATAGTTATGAAGTCCCAACCCTAGACTTACCTCTCCCTATTTCACTCTACATTCTATTGCTGAGCTAAGTTTCCTGCTTTTATACTCACTATGGTATTTTGTTTTACCTTAATATTGCCAGATAATTATGATTTGTAAATCATTTTTGCATAGCTAATCAAAAATAGGCTTATACTATCTACAATTTCTCCAGCTGCCTTCCAAAGAGGTTTTATTCTGGTATCATTCTTAGTATCGTGAGTAGGGTGTAAGTGAGTGAAGTTCAAAACATTAGGATATCGTTCAACCTCTCTGTGCCAGAAAGGGTAAAAAATTGAGGGGGATGGGAAAAGCTGGAGAAGAGAAATAGAACCTAGGAATACTGACAGGTTGTGTGTGGAGGAAAAGGTAGCCAGAGAGAATCCAACTCTTTTTCATTTTCAGGGTTGTCCAAGATTGTAACCCACCTTAAGCACAAAGACCCTACGGAATGATATTTAGAGAAACAATTTATGACTCTTTCATGAAAAAGCCATCCCATTAACACGAATAACTGAGAGACTAAGACAAGGGCAGGGGTTGTTGGCTGGAACTACAGCAGAAGTAGCCCCACGCTACAGAGCCCTCTGAAACATATTGATAACCTTCTGCTCTAGAATTTATACACAGATTTGAAAAACCAAGATCAAGCAATTACCCAAGGAAATATCCAACCCAACCCTAGCTTTATAAATAAAAGGAGATTCTGGAAGGTTTACAAGCACACAGCAGAATGGTTCAAGGAGGAGGTTCACTGCCCCACAGTCATCACATGCTAAAGTTGAAGCTATACTTTCAGTTCAAAAGTTAAACCAAAGCTCTTTATCACCATAAATCACGCTCCACAGTAAGAAGTGTAGAGAAAAGAGAATTACAGAACCAAGAGAATCAACACAAATTAAAGGCTTTTTGTTTTGTTTTTATGTATCAGAAGCCAACTTTCATCTTGACCACAAAGATCTCAGAGTCAACAAATTGTGCCCTAAATTTTTTTAAAAAGGTATTATTAAAAGCATTGCTTTTTTTACTTGAACCTCAACAGACTTAAACAATGAAAATGAATTAGGGAATACTACCCGAGTCCTTATCTTAGGTATCTTTATAGCCCTACACACGAGGAATTCTCTTAAAGCAAAAGTGATGTGAGCCACACCTAACCTGAGTACTCTCTCCCCCCTTTCTCCAATCTTCAGTCATGATGCTGCTCAATGCTGAAGGACAAGAGTCCATGTGATTTTTACAATTTGAAGCTTCTTGCCCCAAACCTCAAACAGACTTTTTCATTTAATTCACCATTGTCCACTATTTTAGTGGCCTTCTCCTTGTTGTAAATCAATAGTTTAATAATTCTGCAAGAACTTCTCCATCTACCATATGGTCACTACACCCACCTCTGTGTCTAAACACAGGCAAAAAATAGATGTTTAAACATGCCTAGAGTAATTTATTTTGTCAGGATCTTCATAAGTCGAATGGCTCTGCCCATTGCTATGAGATTTAATTCAAGTGTGCAGGTGGATAAACAGATCTTAATTCTCAGCTTTGATGACCATGTTTATTTGCTCTCTCTGTGAGCTTCAACTTTTCCAACCCTAAAGCCCGCTGAGATCCAGAGCCTCATCATTCCAACCAAAACAGTTTTCTAAATCTAGACCCACCCAAAATTCTAAAGATGAAATATATCTCATAAAACATGGAAAATCCTGAAAACAGTCATAAACAGTGATTCTAGCACAAACCCACACATATCCCCTTGATGGGAAAAGGAATATTTCAGGGATTTAGCAAACAGGAATTTAGCAAACAGGAAAAACCATGAGGCTGAAACAAGTTAACAATATCTTGATCACAGTTATTTCAAGAAAGAAAAAAAGCAGCATAAGTATTACTCTTTATTATTAATTCTAATTAGTTGATTTGTGTTCCCCTTAAATTACAAAGTAAGGTTAGCCTTTTTATGAATTCTGGTATTTTAAAGTCTAGCCCTTTGTTAAATACAGTTATTCACATTTATCTCATAGAGCATTTTATGTAGGTGTTGAATGCCCATGTATTTCTAATGGACTCCTGACTTTTAAAAAATGTGTTCCCTTGTTTCTGCAGTTAGCCCTTGCCAAGAAGGAAGAAATCTGAATTCCTTCTAGGTGAAGGCATCCATCCCGACAAAGGTACAGATTTCTAATTCTGAAAATAATAAGACTGAACAGTGGGCTGTTGGCATCTTAGCCTCACTCTATACTTGCTGGTCAAATCATGTTGCAAGTTCAACAAATTTTTCAAATGAATTAATATAAACTTCATCAATTAATATCACAAAATTGCTAATGTATGCCTCTTCTTAACCTCAAGTTCAAGATATGTATTTAAGGAAGAAAAACCCACAGCAGAAGCAGGATTGAGAGAGGTGGCGGGGGAAACCCACCTCTGGCACCATTAACAGGGAACTTGCATGTCAGATGCTATACAAATCAAGTTGGATACATTCTCCCCCCTAGAGCTTGGCAGCAGTGGTATAAAAATCCTGTAATCATGTATACTACCAAGCTCAAACTCAATTAAGCAATCAACGTAATGAATGTATGTGCCACACAAGATTTGACCAAAATGGAAAATGCCTGTCTTAAGATACTTTGTTTAGTTTTATATAAAATTATAAATATTTAAATATCAAACCCAGTAGTCTAATTGTGAATGTAAAGACAACAATTTTTTTTTTTTTTTTTTTTTTTTGAGACGGAGTCTCACTGTGTCGCCCAGGCTGGAGTGCAGTGGCGCGATCTCGGCTCACTGCAAGCTCTGCCTCCCGGGTTCACGCCATTCTCCTGCCTCAGCCTCCAGAGTAGCTGGGACTACAGGTGCCCGCCACCACGCCCGGCTAGTTTTTTGTATTTTCAGTAGAGACGGGGTTTCACCATGTTAGCCAGGATGGTCTCGATCTCCTGACCTCATGATCCACCCACCTCGGCCTCCCAAAGTGCTGGGATTACAGGCTTGGGCCACCGCGCCCGGCCAAAGACAACAAATTTTAATGCTAGACCATCACCATTATAAGCATTATGCCTTAGATAGAAAATAAATACAGCAATTAAAAATGTTAATAAAGCTTAAAGGTAAATTTCTAGATTTACTTTAAAAATTTAGAAGGGGGCTATATCAACACAAAATTTAATCTAGAAAAAAATGCTAATCAAGAGCAAAGCTTGTATCAAAAATTGCAAAATTCTAGAATTCCTAGAATTAAACTGTATTTATGGCTGGACAATGGTGGCTCACGTCTGTAATCCCAGCACTTTGGGAGGCTGAGGAGGGCAGATCACCTAGAGGTCGGGAGTTCAACACCAGCCTGGCTAACATGGTAAAACCCCATCTCTACCAAAAATACAAAATTAGCTGGGCATGGTGGCACATGCCTGTAATCCCAGCTACTCAGGAGGCTGAGACAGGAGAATTGCTTGAGCCGGGGAAGCAGAGGTTGCAGCGAGTTGGGATCGCGCGCCACTGCACTCCAGTCAGTAAGACTCCATCTCCAAAAAAGAAAAAAAAATTAAACCATATTTTCTCAGAATCTTATTTTTTCTTGAGTTCTTTAATAGAGAATGATATTTTTTTTAGATACAAGGTTTACAAAGCTTTGACCTCCCAAGAAGCATTAGCTTTGAGAAACTCATATTAATTTGTTACCTAACAATGTTATTTAAAAATTAATAAATCATATCAATTAGGAATGAAAGATTGGGGATATAATTGTCTAACAGTATTTCCTTGGGAAAATGGTATTTCTAAACATTTGTAAGCCCCTCAAATATGGAAATCATCTCTACAAATGAATATTGTTAATGACATCAGGATTAAAGGTCTTTAACCAGATCATTTGGTTTCTCCTATTAAAATATGTATTTCACTGTACAAAAACTCAAAGCTAGGAGAAACTAGGAGTTTTTGTTTGTTTTGAGACAAAGTCTTACTGTGTCGCCCAGGTTGGAGTGCAGTGGCATAATCTTGGCTCACTGCAACCTCCACCTCCAGGGTTCAAGTGATTCTCGTGCCTCAGCCTCCCGAGTAGCTGGTACTACAGGCTTGTGCCTCCACACCCAGCTAATTTTTGTATTTTTAGTAGAGACGAAATTTCATCATGTTGGCCAGGCTGGTCTCGAACTTCTGGTCTCAAGTGATCCGCCTGCCTCAGCCTCCCAAAGTGCTGAAATTACAGGCATGAGCCACCACGTCCAACCAAACCTAGGAGTTTTTAAATATTGGAGGAGAGAGTTAGAGTCACAGATCTATTTTTAACACATGAAGTGCTAATATATTTTTTAAAAAATGAAGACAATTACCAGAACTATTAGCCCTTAAATACTCTCCAGTGCCAGCACTGTTCCAGTTGTAATTCTCATACATTGGCACCTCTGAAGGACATTCACAACTTGAATTAACTATGGCCATAGTGTGGGTCACTGGAAAAATATATGTATTTAGCACAGCACAAAGAAACAGAAAGGATCTATGATGTACGTGTCATGAATCTTCAAAGTCTAATTTAATTAAGATGTCACAGGGCAGCTCAGAATACATAATAACTATGGTTCAAGGAATGATGAACTGAGGTATGGTTGCAAAATAAATGTGGAGTCTTAGATGGTTCTGTTTGAGGGCACAACGAACCTGCCCAGAACATGATAAACACATTCTCATTCTGACAATGTACAGACATCATTAACACTCGAGATAATCTACCAAACTGGAGGAGATTGAAAGGATACAGACCAAAGCAAATAATCACGATGGTCATCAGAAGAAAAATAACTTTGGTTCAATACATTTTACCTTGAAACAAAGTAGTGTCCCTTCAACATTTCTCACCCAAAACATAAGCAGCACATGCGGCTTGTGCATCTGGTGGGGGAGTCAAAGATACTCCAAAGGAGCAGCTGATGCATATCAATGGTAATGAAAGGTATTTTGAGAAATATTTTGGTGGGGCACATCAATAGCAATGCAAGATACTTTTGAGAGTTTTTTATTTTGTTTGAGTTTTTTTTTTTTTTTTTTTTTTTTTTTTTTTTTTTTTTTTTAATCATAGGCTTGGCACCACAGAGTGAGTCTCAAGGAAAGCGAAATTTAGCACTTTGCCTGGCCAACTGAGAACCAGTCAGAGTGAGAAGTTCAAGTAGAACAGGATTCAACTGAAATAAGTGGAACTTAGAAATTCTCCAGGGAACTGCCAGGCACGGTGGCTCACGCCTGTAATCCCAGCACTTTGGGAGGCCGAGGAGGGCAGATCACCAGGTTACGAGATTGAGACCATCTTGGCTAACACAGTGAAACCCCGTCTCTACTAAAAATACAAAAAAAATAGCTAGGCATGGTGGTGGGCGCCTGTAGTCCCAGCTACTCAGGGAGAATAGCGTGAATCAGGGAGGCGGAGCTTGCAGTGAGCCGAGATCGCGCCACTGCACTCCAGCCTGGGCGACAGAGCGAGACTTCCGATAGATAGATAGATAGATAGATAGATAGATAGATAGATAGATGGAAGGAAGAAAAAAGAAACTCTCCAGGGAACATTTCCAAAAACAGTCATGAATACCCCAAATCAAGAAAAAAGACAAAACACAAGAAAAAAAGTAATCTATAGGCCCCAATAAGAAATTAAAATCATGAGACCTCAATTTAGCATAAACAATTCCCCAAATAATGATGCCCTTCCCATAATTAACACTTTGGGAAACCAAGCCCTATAAGAATTACTCCCCTTTTTCCCCCTAGAAACTCTTTTGACACAAAAATCTTAATGCATGTCCCTACAATAGATGTTAATCTTCACAGGTAATGAAAAAAAGTGTACAATTAAGGATCACAACACATGCATCAGCAAACTAAACTATTTAAGTGGGAAACTATGCCACCGGAATCATGAGCTCCTCAATTTGTACAAATGCTAACACCAATAATATTAATTAGTTGATGAATTAGAAGCAAAACATAGGATGGTTGGGTGTTGCTCATTTTTCCAGAAAGAGATGATGTTTTTGAAACAAGGGAAGAATCGCATCCTAAGTTCTATAAAACAAACCACCTGCTTGAATCAGTGAGAGAAAAAAATGTACTCCATAAAATTCTTCTAATACCAAAAGAAAAGTATGCTTAAAGTTAGCATGTGTGCGTTGAACAACGAGAACACACGGATACAGGGAGGAAAACATCACACACCGGGGCCTGTCCAGCAGGTGGTGGGAGCAAGGGAGGGATAGCATTAGGAGAAATACCTAAAGCGTGCAGAGCTTAAAACCTAGATGACAGGTTGATGGGTGCAGCAAACCAACATGGCACATATATATCTATGAAACAAACATACACATTCTACACATGTATCCCAGAACTTAAAGTATAAAAAAAAAAAAAAAAAAAGTTAGCATGCGTGCAATCCTGTAAGCATTAGCTTGAAACTGCTGTGTTATACAGATTACTTATGCCAAGTGTTGGCTGGAGTTTTCACAACATACTTAAAGGACCCTGTGGAAATGTTGACAGACTGCTGGTGCTAATGGTAACCCCAACATGAGCAGATCTAAATATATACATTTATGAAGATTGCAAAACCACCACCCTCACATGGTTCCATGTGTACACAGGGAGATAATCCAATTATTTAAATAGAAGAAAAACTGCTCACAAACAGAGCCAGATTTTTGTTCCATAAAGTACTTAAATACTTCTTATACTAACACAATTTTAAAACGGTTTTGCATACTTCCTAAGAAATGGAACGTAAGTGCCATAGTGTCTGACCTATCCAACTGCCTGTAGGAAAATCTTCCCCTCCTGCCTATCCAAAATTAAATTGTTTTTTGAAAAAGAGGGGTAGGATGGGCTCTATTTAACGTATAATTCTCATCGTGTTTAAGTTATTAAATTATCCCTCATATATCACCTACTTCCTAGAATAGAAACAAGTTGGTCACTCCTGCTTACATCACTGTCTTAATATTAAAACAATAAATGGAACAAGCTAGATGACCTAGTGTGATAAACACAGCCCTCAAAAAGAATCAGTGTCATAACTAAACAGATTAAAGACTCCATGTTTTTTAAATGTGGAAACTTCCATGGGTTTTACCACTGTGTTTTAAAATTGAGAATGGCCACTCTTGTTAACTACACTATTTAGAGAAAGGTTTCTTTAAACAAAGATAATTTTGTTAATTGCCTTAAGAAAAAGCACACTAACAGACACCTAAAGTTGACAAATGTTATTATGGAATACTATACTATGATGCAAAAAAAGTGAGTTTTCTATAGTGTAGGTCACTGTCGGTAAAAGTCACGTTAACAAAAATTGGAATGATTACTAAATCTCCAGACTTAAACAGAATTTGGACCTCAACAATTTTTTTCCCTTTTTTCTTTTTTTTTTTTTTTTTTTTTTTTGTTTTTTGCTTTTTTTTTTTTTCTTGAGAAGGAGTTTCACTCTTGTTGCCCAGGCTGGAGTGCAGTGGTGAGATCTCAGCTCATTGCAACCTCTGCCTCCCAGGTTCAAGTGATTCTCCTGCCTCAGCCTCCCAAGTAGCTGGGATCACAGGCATGTACCACCACACCTGGCTAATTTTTTTTTTTTTTTTTTAAAGTAGTGACGGGGTTTCTCCATGTTGGTCAGGCTGGTCTCAAACTCCCGGCCTCAGGCGATCTGCTGGTCTCAGGTGATCCTCTGGCCTCAGGTGATCCTCTGGCCTCAGCCTCCCAAAGTGCTGGGATTGCAGGTGTGAGCCACCGTGCCCAGCCTAGATCTCAACACTTTTTAAACCACTGGTCTGCATTTAACATTTATAAGCAGGTTCTTTCTACATGCTTTGTTGATTTGTTAACTTCACAGCAATCTATACCTTAGACCCAGTTTGAAATCTAATTGCTTAACTATCATTCTAAGAAGATTCTGTCTATTATGAATAAGAAGAAATAAAAAACAGCAATGTCGAAGTGAGAGTTAAAAAGAAAAAAACTTAACCGTGGGGAACATGCTACAGGACAGATTGCAGGCTACACGCTTTCATACTTTTTCAAAGTAAAGCTTCTTATGTGTAATTTTCATTTATCAAAGTGAGTAAACAGATCAGAGAGTTTTAAAAAATCTTTCCAAGATCATAGTTTGTGACAAATTTGAATGCAGTTCTGACCTTCAACTTCAACTTGTTTATTTCCTCATTAAACAATATATGTACAGCACCTAGAGGAAGAAATGCATTATACCATAATTTAAATTGCGAGAACTTACTTACAAATTAGGCCATACCCTCATAATTCGTTCGCTGCTCCTTTCCTCCATTTTTAGCTACCACAAAATAATCAAAGTTCCTTTTGATGATTAGTCACTAAAAATACTATGCTAATTTTCCTAACACAACTGGAACTATAAACCAACAAAATTAAGATATCACCCACAAAACACTTCAAACTGCTGATCCATCAAAAGGATAATGGGGAAACTGAGTTACAAGTTTCCTCTGGCAGAGGTTAAAGAGAAATCTTCATAATTATAAATGGGAAGTCTTTTACTGTTTGGGCATTCAGCAAAAGGCCCACATGTTTTAAAGAGGGATCTCCACTTGACAAGTTCAAAGAAAACAAAAAATCACCCCCAAACCATGCAATTTCCTGCAAATGGGCCACTCTCCTCACTGTCTTTGAAGACAGATCCTGCCCTGGCTAAGGGGCCTTTGAAGTAACACAGCAAGCATACCTATGTAATTAGAAAGCCTGAGTATACCACTCAAATGATCAAAACTAGACTTTACAAATGCATGAAAGCCAGAGGAATGAAATGAACAGTTTTGAAGAGGAATTTGTCACTGCTTATTGACCATGATTCTCCTCTATCTTCTCCAATTCTTGGAAGCCAAAAGCAACCTGTATCTACATTCATGGAAAACTGTAAATGGTACTTGATCACTCTCAAAAAGTGGCAAAACTCTATGTGTATGTATATGTAGCCAGATATGTATACAGACATGTAAGTTTATACATATGTAATATGTGTGTATACAAATGTATACATATGATTTTCTGAGTCATTTAAGTATAATTTACAGATATTCTGCCCTCTTATCTCTAAATTTTTCAGTAATCAGTACGTATTTCCAAAAACAAAGACACTGCTTTACATCAACCATATTTGACATGCCATTTTTTAATCCTCACTCCATAATTATGCCAACAATGTCCTTTATAGTTCTTTATTTTTTCCTAGATTAGAATCCCTTTTAAGATTATGTATCATATTAGGTTTGAAATCTAACCTAATATGATGGGTTTGAAAACTGTGTCTCCAAGTCCCCTTTAATCCGGAGTTCTTTCATGAGCTTAACAGTTTTTAAGAGAACAGGTCAGTGATTTACAACATGTCTGTCTGGGTTTGTCTGATGTTCCCTCATGATTGGTCGTATATTTGGGGGCTAATGTATAAAGCGATTTTTTTTTTTTTCTGTGCATCATGTTAAGAGGCACACAATGCCTTTTGGTTCCATTACTCGTGATGCTAACTTTGATCACTTGGTTAAGGTGGTGTCTGCCAGGTTTCTATACTATAAAGTTTCTATGTTTTTTCTTTTGTAATTGGTATTTTGAGAGGTGACATAGTAAAACTGTATAAATATCCTGCTATTCAAACTTTCACACACTGGTTTTGGCGTCCAACAATTGATGATTCTTGCCTAAATAAACTATTACTGACAGGTTGCCAAAGGTGATTTTTTAACTCCATCATTTCCTCTCCGTTTATTAGTGGACATGCTAGTTTTAGGGAGGCCTTTCCCTTCTCCCTCATTTGTCTGTCTGCTTGTTTGCTTACATCAAACAAGCAGACAGAAAGGTACTCATGAATTTTATTCAATGGGCTATAGTCTGTTACTGTCTTCATTTAATACTCAGATTATTCCAGATTTGTTCAGTAAGAGCTCTCCAAAATGTTGTAGTTTTTAAGTTGTATTTTATGTGCATACTATCAAGTGCTTTGGGGCAGAGGAGGAGGAGATGTAATTTATCCTGGAAGAGCTAAGAAATAGGCAGCGACAGGACTTGGGTCTTGAAGAGAATATAGGAGTTTGCCTGATGGAACAGGATTTCCAAGTCCAAGGTACAGCATGTACATAAACATACAGACGTATGCACAGGATCGGGGAATGTAAGGATAAAAGTTCACTGTGTCTCATACACCTTGGCTGATTGTATTGGCCATTTATCTTTCAGATAAATAGCAAAAATGAAAGGAGTCACTCAATACTTGAATACAAGGAAGAACGGTTAATACAGAAATTAAATGTTATCACAGGCCTTTCTAGAATAGCATATAGAAACTGTGATCCTAGAAGTATAATCCCATACTTTAAGAATGTAATTTTAAAAGTTCAGAAGAAACAGGCTTGTGTTTGCAGCCAAAGTTTCTAAATTAGAATGTAAATTAGAAGGACATTTACAAAATAAGAACATCTTTACATAATCCCAAAGGGGAAAAGAAGAGTGATATTCTAGAGAATTCAACACGGTTGCATAGCAAGTTCTCTGATGAATTCAAACATTTTAAACAACATGTACAAAAGGATATATTCAGGGGAAAAAAATAATATCAAAAGAAATGTGAAGGTTAAAGTTTCCTAATATTTATGAAAATTATTTTTAAAGCAAATTTAATTTTAAAAAATTAAGTTCACTTACTAAGATATAATGTAATATTAGATGAAAGAGATAGGAAGACTATGGGGTTTTTTTATCTATTAAAAATAGGGACTTTCAAAGTGAAAAGGAAAAGATCAAGCATAGCTTAAGGAGACGATATTAAAATATAAGACATTAGGTAGGAGATATACCTAATGTAAATGACGAGTTAATGGGTGCAGCACACCAACATGGCACATGTATACATATGTAACAAACCCGCACGTTGTGCACATGTCCCCTAGAACTTAAAGTATAATTTAAAAAAACAAAAATAAATAAATAAAATAAAATATAAGACAGACAAGAAGGCTCTAATTATCTACATTTTTATAGATTTTTTTAATACTGGCAAATTGATTCCAGGAAAAAAAAGAGGAATTCAAGAAGAAAGAAGGATAAATATCTGATTTTCAATATGTTGGGAAAAGTGAACTTTACAAACTCCAAATTCTGAAAGAGATTGTAGGACACCAGGATTATAAACAGTTTATGAACACTTTACCTGGTATAAGTCACTAAGTCATTAAAACTATCGTTATTTAAAAAATAATTTTCCCTGCATTCTCTCCCTCTGTATACGTCAACATTTGTATTTGTCTATATCTATATACACACAGATCTAAAGGTAGAGATGAAAATGCACACACATAATTGTTTCGGTGAACTATTTGAAAGCAAATTGCAGACATCACAGTACATCACCCTATATTCCTTCAGCACGTACCTTCTAAAAATAAGAATGCTGTTTTACATAACCACAATACCATTGCAAGATCTCAGACATTTAACACGGACTTAAAGTATTATGAATATGTTGTCTATATTCCTATTTATTCATTTCTCTCCAAAAATATTGTGTTTTTCCCACCTATCTTTAGAAACCTATCAAGGGCCATGCATTGCATTCAGTTGAGTCTTTTTTAATTTAGAGCTGTTCCTCCACTATTTTTTGCCTCTCTTGACACTGAGATTTTTAGACTCCAGGCTAGTTGTCCTGTAAAATATTCTACAATCCACATTTGAATTATTGTAGCCACATAGATTCATCATTTTGCCATCACTAATATAATAACTTAATTCAGACAAAAATCATCACCATCCAAATACCATTTGGTGAAAGTTTATTGGGAAAAAATATAGCACCCAAGAGATTATGTATTAATCACAAATGAGAAAAGTTGCCTTTATAATGCAGAGATTTGGCCAAACTTACAGTAACCAAGTGATCAAAACTAGAGTCACCAATAATGGGACGAACTGCCTTACACGCCTGCTGATGTGATGCAACAGGGAGTACATGGCTGCAGAAAAGTCTTGTCCAAGACACATTCTTGCAGTTACTTCATAATCACTAAGTCTCCAGTTTCATCTTCAGGCAACCAGAACTTGACACTGTAGAAACCCCATTTCTTCCTCTATAAAACTCTTCATTTTATTCATAGTACCCCAAGAACAATGTATTTCAAAAAAAGAGTGTGGCAGAAGTAGAAAATAAAGAGCCAGTAAATAAAGACTATGAGGAACTTGAGTTTAGCTCAACATCAGAGCTAATCAAGCTGTGCACATGCCTGTAGTCTCAGCTACTCCAGAGGCTGAGGCAGGAGGGTCACTTGAGCCCAAGAATTTGAGACTGCAGCGCACCATAATCAGGCCTGTCAATAGCCACTGCACTCCAGACTGAGCAACACTGTAAGACCCCATAGCTATAAAAAAATTTTTTTTCCCTCTAGAAAAACTGCAATGTGAAAACCCAAATTTCTTGCTTTTTTTCCAATAATCAGATGGCATGGCCCACATTCCTGCTTGAAAATCATTAACCAGAGCTGAGTAGCAGCTGCCTGCATTAGAACCCATCTGTTTAATGCAGAGTTCATCACTGCTGGGAAGCCTGTGACCTTCCTTACTCACAGAAGTAACTGAGTGCCTGGCCTCTGAGGATTCAGCTCTGCAAAGGGCACAAGACACTAGAGCTCATATTATCACAGACAACCTCTTACTAACATCCAGCTCACTAAACTCATGGAGAGGTTGCAATCATCTTACAAACCACTGCAATCTCCTCACTGTGAATTATTCATCATGAAATGATGGCTTCTTAATTGTAGTCTTGTAGAGTTGGCATAAAAATATTGATGTTATCATATAAGTAATATGCTTAAATTATGTGTATTAATACAAATTAAGATATTATAAACACATTTAAAATGTACCCTAATTTCATAATATATCAAATATACTTTGTACAGTGGTTTGCTCAATGTAAGTCTATGTTCATAGGGTAATTAAAGAGTCTCCGGAAAGGCTATCTAAAGAGGTCATAAACTGCAAAAAATAAATAAATAAATAAATAAATAAATAAAAAGGTAAATTTGATGAAACAACAAACTTCTTTGCAAGAAAGTACATAAAGAAACTATAAAAGTTCATTGAAACATACAATAATGGTAAATTTTTTTGTATAGAGAATACTGGCAAATTAAAATGAAGAAAAGTCCTTTCAGAAAAGGAAGTAAAAATATAAATAAGCTATTGAAAAAAAGTAGAAATTAATCAGACATGAAAAGATGTATAATATATCCAATCTCATTGTTGAAAAAATGCAAATCAAAAGAAAGAGTCACTCCTACACAAAATTAAGGTTTAAGGGACTGATGATTTCAACAATTGGTAAGCATTCAGGAAATAAGCATCTTACATACTGCTGGTGGTAATGTAAATTGGTATAAATCTCCTAGAATATAATTGGAATTACTGAACTTTTCCTTTGTAATATTACTTCTATGAAATATGAATTTCATAAAAATTTCATGTGAATTTCATAATATTACTTCTAGGAATCTAGCTGAAAGAACTGAATAAATAAAGAAATATATACAGTTTATATCACAGCATTTGCTTTAATGGTGAAAAGACAGTAAACAGCCAAAATGTCCATTAATAAAATACTGAATAAGTTACATTAGGTTTAAAATATTGACTACAAAGAACCACTGATTATGCACAGCCATGTTAGTTAATACATAGACAAGGCTCTATTTAGAATGGGGGGTAGATTATACAAGCAGTGTAGGATCCTATTTTAAAAAGTCACACACATTACATGTGATTAATATTTGAATATTAACTGATCATTTAAAATTTATTTTAGCTCTTAGCTTTTCTTCATTCAAATGCTCAAGTGGAATTCACTGGTTCAAAGGAAAGTTTCTCAAGAAAAAGAAGTACAAATGCTCAAATTTTGAGTTTCCAAACAGAAATTTATAACTCTTAGAAGAGACAAAAATCTTCCCTTTCCTTTAATTTTGTCGCATTATAAGACACTGAATAGGCCAGATGCGGTGGCTCACACCCATAATCCCAGCACTTTGGGAGGTTAAGGTGGGCAGATCACTTGAGTCCAGTTCAAGACAAACCTGGATGACATGGCAAAACTCCGTCTCTACAAAAATACCAAAATTAGTCAGATGTTGTGGCACACACTTGTAATCCCACTACTTGCGAGGCTGAGGCAGAAGGATCACTTGAGCTTGGGAGGTGGAGATTGTTGTGAGCTAAGATTGTGCCACTGCACTCCAGCCTGGGCAAAAGAATGAGGCCCTGTCTCAGAAAATAGAAATTTTTTAAAAAAAAATTAATAAAAAGATACTGAATTATGAGTATCGAAAACCAGAGACAAAAAAACTACTCAGAGCAAAAGTTTGTCATAAGCAAGGGCTAAGTAATCTTTCAGAGCCAATTATCTGCTTAGACAAATTAAGACCCCATGAGTTAGCCGCAGGGCAGGGAGAGAAGAAAACACTGAATTTTGGTTGAGTGGGTCTCTACAAAGGTACATGTGCTATAACCTTCAGGAAATGGAACAAAAGATAATGCATATCCTGCCCTGACAAATTTGGGAAATGAAACAAGAAGACAGCTGCAAAGCGCAAGGAAGCAGTAGCATATAGGGATGCTCCTTCATCCCAGACACTTACATAAGCAGGACGCCAGACATGGTAGTAAGATGTTCAGGGCAAAGAGGGCCTGAGATGTCCTCTTGAGCCCGAAGCAGTATAGGAGGCCATCCAAAATATCTTATACTCCAAGAAGAGTTCAGAAGTGGCTTAGAGAGAGAGCAAGAAATGAAGACAGCTTCACAGTCAGGAGAGAGATGCAGAGAGCCTGGACACATGAACAGAGCCCTCGTGAATGTGTGATATGCAGGGGTTGACACAGGGGCTGATGCGGAAGAGTGAAGATCAGTAAGGTCAGCACACGCAGGGGACAGGAGCATCAGGATGATACAAGGTCTCCATCGCTTTCCTTCCCAGGGCAAAACTTGATGCAAGCCTTGGTGAAAAGGCAGGGAAGGAAGGAAGAGCACACCCAGAAACAAAAATGAGAAAACATTTCATTAACAAGACACAAGATTAATTTACCAGAATTTATTTTCCATGACTAAGAGAAAGAAAGACCAAGAAAGAAACTAACTCAAGTTTTGAATGTAAAGTGCCAGCGTGAGCAACATAGTGTGACCTTGTCTCTACAAAAAAAATAAAAAAAATTTAAATTATTGGGGCGTGGTAGTGCACACCTATAGTCCCAGCTACTCAGGAGGATGAAGTGGGAGGATCGCTTGAGCCCAGGAGGCAGAGGTTGCAGTGAACCGAGATCACACCATTGCACTCCAGCCTGGGTGACATAGCGAGAATCCGTCTCAGAAAAAAAGGAAAAGAAAAGAAAAGGAAAGGAAAGAAAGATAAAAAGAAAAGAAAAAAAAGAAAGTAAAGTGACTTGTTTGCACCCATAGGTATGTGTCTTAGGACATTTCTACCTTTTACGTACACACAAAAAAATCGTAAATTATATTTATTTTTTAAAATCTTGCAAAAAAAGACAAAATATTAACAGTGATTACTACAAGGTAGTATGAATCTGTTTTCTTTATTGTGTTTGGCACTTCATAAACGTCTTGCAATGAACTCATATTGCTTTAATAGAGAACAGAGTGATTTTGCAATAAAAGGCAATAAAAGGTAAATGACAGTTATTCTCTCTTCAAATGTTTTAAAGAAGAATAATTTGGCTTTTAAAATAATTTTGGTACCAAAGTACATGGATCATTTCTCAGTTTTTGTTTTAAAAGTTATCCAGCATTTCATATATGGCAACTGAGAAAAGAAAAAAGTTCTTAGCTTAAATCCATGATTTACCTGAAAGAACAAAGTAGAATGTGTGTCGTTTGAACCACATGCACAGAATGCACAAGGTCATCTGTGCAGAGGAAATAATTGGGCAGGGAAGAGCTACTGTCTCTTTAAAAAACACATAGAGTCTTAATTTGCTTAAAATACAAGAAGCCAAAGGCCTTAATAACTTTAATTACAATTTCCTCCAAGTAGAACATTCATAAGCCTTAAATCCCTTTACTGAGTTTTACTGCCAGTAATTAAGCAAAGTACACAGAGCTGAAAAAGTGAGTGTGTTTAATAGAGTCAAGAAACATTTGTATCATTTAAGCTTCTACTTTTCAATAAGAATGGAAATAAGAAAAGAGAGAGCTTGGAAGAATACAGAATAGGTGGAAAGAAAATATTTCTAGATGAATTCAACATCAAAATAACTATAGTATTTAGACGCTGTTTATATAAGTAATTTGTTTTCATTATTCCTTTATCTTTCCAGAAACATAGTTAGTGGAAAAGCTGAAACCAAGACTGGTTTTTTAAACTACAGCACTAAGTTGGAAAGCAATGCTGAAGTCTTGCTATACAAAATGTGGTCCTCATACCTGTAGCATCTGCATCACCTAGAAGCTGAATCTCAGACCTCCCTCATCCCACACCTTGTGTATTGCAGAATTACGGGCCTCACTCCACTGGCGAATCCAAATCTGCTTTTGAACAAGATTCTCAGTTGATTCTACACATTGCTGTAAGGCATTCAGATCGAAGTTTTGAATTCAGCCCTTCTCCCTCAAAATAGTAAGGAAAACAGATCATCTGACCCCAAAAGTCTAAATATACATGTGTGTTTTCCTACATATAGATGAAAATCCATTCAAATGGAAATTTCAAATATCTATTAGAAAAGTCAAGAATCATAACTGAAGTAGAAACTTTTTTTATAATCTCAAACTGCAAATTGAAAATGGAGTGATGTGTAAGAGAAATTCCTAAAGTAGGGGCTCTATTCCTATGGCAATTAATTGATCCTATTCAACCTATAGTATGGGAAACTACTAGTTCCAGAAGTGTCACTGTACTCAAGTACAGGATACATAATCAAAATATCTTCCAAGAAAGTTTAAGCTTTAAGAGTACACTACACAAATGAGAATTAACACAGATTAGGAAATATAAAAAGTTAAGGTTTTCAAGTTTTCATTCATTGACATTTACAACCCTCATGTTGGAATTTACTGTAAATTTACAACCCACACAAACCTGGCACAGATCAGAGCCTAATGATTAGGCTCCCAATTCTTCCTGTCCAGGTTTCTGATGATGGCACCAAGGGATATGCTGTGGGAAGAATGGCTGTTCTTTGATGTCAACCTCAAAGGTTAGGAGTGAACCCAAAACATCCTAGTTCCCTGAAATAACCCATTATGGATCTGTCATCTACAAATTTAGTTAAACCATTTTTTAGGTTATTTGTATTTTCCACACCTACTTCCTCTTAGAGTAATCAGTTCCATACGTTCACACTCATTGAATAAGGTGATATTTTCTAGTCCCACTGTTCACCAAACCTTAGAATAAGGGCAATATTCTATCAATACTATTTATATCATCCGTAATGTCAAAAACAAGTGGCCATATCTCTTTATAGAACTGTTTCTACATAAATTCCTATTGTTTTTCTTTTCTCCTCACAAGCAGGTACCTCCTTATCCTGTTTTAGAATCCTCTTTGTGTCTTCTCCAATTCCATTATATGTATTTTTAGGGCATTATCAGTCTATTACAAGGAAAAGTATACTATTAATTTAATCAAAGAGAATGTTCTCTACATGATTTTGAAATTCATTTCCTGATGAGACAAGATTCAATCAATGCACAAAGAAAATGTGGTACAGATATAAAATGGAATACTATGCAGTCATAAAAAATGAACGGGATCACATCCTTTGCAGCAATATGAATAGAGCTGCAGGTCATTATCCTAAGTGAACTAATACAGGAACAGAAAACCAAATGCCACATGATCTCATCTATAAGTGGGAGCTAAACATTGAGAATACAGGGACACAAAGAAGGGAATAACAGACACCAGGGCCTACCCAAGTGCAGAGGGTGGGAGCAGGGAGGGGATCAAAAAACTACCTACCAGTACTATGCTTATTACCTGGGTGACAGAATAATCTGTACACCAAACCTCCATGACATGCAATTACCATACATAACAAACCTGCACAAGTACCCCCAAACCTAAAATAAAAGTTAAAAATAAAAAGAAAACTTCAATCAAAATCCTCAGGGATGCTGTAACCCCTGATCAATACTAGTAACTTAAACTAGAAACTTAACTTCTCATACTTATAGATTTGCTTTTCTTTTCTATTTTGGCTGGTTTTTGCACTCACCCTTATACTTTTCCACCATTGTTAATAAACTCATTAGCCTGTTTCTGTTTCTTTACACTCAAGCAAGCTCAAAGGCTTGCCCTAAAATTTCTCCCCATTGGATTGGGCTTCTACTATTAAGTAGAGATTGGTATTAGTAGCCAATAGCAAAACCTGCTGCATACTCTTTCAAAATAGTAAACTGACTTAAGACTACACTAATCATTATCAAAACAGATATGCAGACCAAAGGAACAGAACAGAGGCCTCAGAAATAACACCACACAGCTACAACCATCTGATCTTTGACAAACCTATCAAAACAAGCAATGGGGAAAGGATTCCCTATTTAATAAATGGTGTTGGGAAAACCGACTAGCCATATGCAGAAAACTGAAATTGAACCCCTTCCTTACACCTTATATAAAAATTAACTCAAGATGGATTAAAGACTTAAATCTAACACTGAAAACCATAAACACCCTAGAAGAAAACCTAGACAATACTATTCAGGACATAGGCATGGGCAAATTCATGACTAAAACACCAAAAGCAATGGCAACAAAAGCCAAATTGACAAATGGGATCTAATTAAACTAACGAGCTTCTGCATAGCAAAAGAAATTATCATCAGAGTGAAGAAGCAACCTACAGAATGGGAGAAAATTTTTACAATCTATCCATCTGACAAAGGGCTAATATCCAGAATCTACAAAGAACTTAAATTTACAAGAAAAAAACCACCTCATCAAAAAGTGGGTGAAGGATAGGAACAGACACTTCTCAAAAGACGACATTTATGCGTCAAGCAAACGTGAAAAAAAGCTCATCATCACGGTCATTAGAGAAATGTAAATCAAAACCACAATGAGATACCATCTCACGCCAGTTAGAATGGCGATCATTAAAAAGTCAGGAAACAACAGATGCTGGAGAGGATGTGGAGAAACAGGAACACTTTTACACTGTTGTTGGGAGTGTAAATTAGTTCGACCATTGTGGAAGACAATGTGGTGATTCCTCAAGGATCTAGAACCAGAAATACCATTTGACCCAGCAATCCCATTACTGGGTATATACCTGAAGGACTATAACTCATTCTACTATAAAGACACACACACACGTATGCTTATTGCAGTACTGTTCACAATAGCAAAGACTTGGAACCAACCCAAATGCCCATCAATGAATGTTAGACGGATAAAGAATAATGCTGCACCATATCACCACGATATAACTATGCAGCCATAAAAAGGATGCGTTCAGTCCTTTGCAGGCGACCTGCGATGCAAGCTGAAACATCATTCTCAGCCAAACTAACACAGGAACAGAAAACCAAACACTGCATGTTTCACTCATAAGTGGGAGTTGAACAAGAGAACACATCGACACAGGGAGGCGGAACATCACAACTGGGGCCTGGCTGCGGGGTTGGGCGAGGCTGGGGAGGGAACCCATTAGGAAAATACCGTAATGTAGATGACAGGTTAATGAGTGCCAGCCAACCCATGACACATGTGTGTACTATGTAACAAACCTGAATGTCTGCCACATGCTGCCCCAGAACTCAAGCTATAATTTAAAAAAAAAAGAATGAAAGAAAAGAAAATGTGGTAGATTGGAATAAGTTAGGGATGATGGAGCATTTGAGGGGAAAAAGCACTGCAGAAAAGCATGCAAATGTAAAACAAATAAATTATAAGCTCCTGGAAAAACTAAGGGCCATATAAGAATTAAAGCATAATATAGCCCACTTCTTGATTAAAAAAAAAAAAAGTTTAACTTTCTACATATTTCCTTTGTAGAAAAATACCCCACATTATACCTGTGATTCGTATGTTGGTTTGTTGGCCATAATAGAAGCAGCATAATTACACCCTCCAATTCTATGCTGATAAAGTATTTTAGACATAAAGTTATATCACATTCTTGTGATGTACATACATATTTAGATTATTTATTCTGGTTAATGGCTGGGCAAAACTAGCCTTAGGGGAAAAAATAACCCGTATCACCATTCTCCTGAGCAGGTTATGTACATGTCAATAGTACTACCATTTATCTCACGTTCTAATCATATGTCATGCACACACACAAATAAACAACACTAGTATGAAAAGTGTCACAAACCCTATCTTGAGAATTTTTGCTAACACCTGAACACATGTGGTATGGTCACTTGAACCACAGAAAAGAGTCTCTCCTTGAGCAAACAGTAGTTGGGTTCCTCTGAGCCCTCTTCTCTGGACTAGGCCTCAACTGTGACCCCTGTCCTTGTTGGGTCTACCTAGCAAGAATCCCACTAAGTCAGTTTAGAGAGAATCCCCCATCCTGCGTTTCTGATCACTCTTGTTATCTGATCAAATGCCTCACCCCCAACCCTTGATATCTGATCTTAAGTCAGATTAGCAAGAATCCCCCCACCCTTAATGTCTCCTCGTAGTAACTTTCCATCCAAACACCCCCTAGCCCCACTCCTTGTATATAAATCCCCACTTTTCCTTGTGTATTTGAAATCGAGCCCAGTTCTATACTGAGGTATCTTTCCTCCTATTGCAGTAATTTCTGGATAAAATCTGTTTTTAATCACTTTCACTACTGTCTGGCTCCGATACTCTTTGACAGCCACCAAGAAAAATAAGACACCAACTATCGGCACCTATGATAACTTTTGAAGGTGAGGGTAGAGAGTGCAGAGAAAGGAAAGATACTATTCCAGTGGGGGACACAGGCCCCTAACTTCCACCACCCACTTGGGTGCTGGAGAAAAATGGGGAGGAAATTAGGAGTTAGAGGTAATGAATGCTAGAGGAGCGCACATCCTGAGGTTGAAACCTGAGAGAGAGGATATGGGTATGGAAAATCTCTAGTAAGAATCCAGGACCATCCAAAATAGTTAACTGCAAAGCAGAATAAAGACATTTTCTAGCATATAGGGTCTCAAAAATATATATCCCAGTTATCCTTTCTTGGTAAGCTACTAAAGGATATATGCTCCACAAAAACAGAAGTAAATAAACAAAAACAGTAAAAGAATCAAGGCAACAGAGTACTCAACACAAGTTAGAGGCAGAAGGAATTCCCAAAGATTATGCTGACAGGAAATCCCAAATAAACACCTCTGAAGCAGGCTCTAAAGCAGCCAGACTAGAATGCTGCAGACCAGCAATGCTGAAAAACGTTTCTCCGAAAGGATAAAATAAGATAGCTAATACATTCAAAGAGACTAGGAAGGGATTTAGCAAACTGAAGAGCATTTAGAGTTGAATTTGAGAAGCACACACAGAGAAAAAAAAAACCACCTCCAGAGAAAACAATAACTATACAGGACATGAAATGTAACCAATATTTAACATATACACACACTGTGTGGCTCAGCTTTGGATAATCTTCTCAGAGTTGACACAGTTTGGATGTGTGTCTCCACCAAATCTCACATTGAAATGTAATCCCCAGTTGTTGGAGGTGGGGCCTAGTGGGGGTTGCAGATTCTTTATGACTTGGAGCTGTCCTGGCAATAGTAACTTCTCTTAAGATGTGGTTTTTTAAAAGCGTATGGAACCTACCTCTTCCCAACACACACCCACACACACACACTCTCTCTCTCTCGCTTGCTCACTCCTGCTCTGGCCATGTGATGTACCTGCTCCCATTTCCCCTTCCACCATGAGTAAAATCTTCCCAAGGCCTCCCCAGAAGCTGAGCAGATGCCAGCACTATGCTTCTCATAAATCCTACAAAACCACGAGCCAATTAAATCTCCTTTTAAAAAAAGTAAATTACCCAGTCTCACATATTTCTTTATAGCAGTGCAAGAATGGCCTAATACAATGGTTATAAGAATATAAATGCCAACTATTCATCCCTACAAAATGACAATCCAACTCTACTGGGAAGATGGGGAAAAGAAGTGGACTCTTGTCTAGTGAGGAAGGGAAACAGTGGAAGTAACCTAAATGTTTCTCTTCCATAGCAGCAATTCAGTAGATAATGCCCCAAATTAAAAAGCAGAGAAGGAGCAATAAAAGTATGTTATGGAAAGTTATAAACATAAATACTCAAAGGTTCTGAAAGTAGTCAAGGGGGGATGGGGAAGTAAGAAGAAGGCATTGGAATGGAACAGTTTTTCATTATAGGCCTGACAGAACCATCTGTCTCCAAACAATGTGTGTGTACAACTTTGATAAAAACAAAGTTTTAAAACAAAGGATATGGTTATTTCATTTTAATATTAGTAATGAATGATTTGCCTATCTAGGGAAAATTTCAACCTTATGGAAATAAATTTCAAACTAAAGATTCAATTACATGGAACCTCCAAAAATCAAAGGGAGGGAAATATACAGCTGAATGTTAATAGTCTGTGGGCTGTAAGCACTTAACATTACAATCTTTAAGTTCCTAGATTTGCTTCCCTAATTGCTACCAAGAAAAAAGCCTTCCTATATTTTGAAGTTTCAGTCTACAGAATCTTGCATCATTCAGCAATTGAGCAAAACTTAACTTGCTTGATGTGGAAAGAAAATAAATTATTTTGCATAATATTTTTATTTACTTAATGGCAGATAAAATTATACCCTCAATTCATATTTATACCTTCCTGCTAAAAGGGGACTTCACTTAAATCTGACAGAAAACAAGAATCAGAGTTAAGACAGACAAATTCACCTCATTCTAAGGTGAGACCTTTTGGGGAGTCTCTTATTTTATCCAGGAAAAATAAGAAAATTAATCCTAGTTATCATACACATTCTTATATAAAGTATTGGTTTACAAGGGAAGAATGCCTATAGTAGTGACACATGGCACTTGTAATAAATCCTTCTCACACTGTGGTATATTAACCAATATTTCCCAAACCTCCCTTAGGTCAACACAAGAGACCTCAAGTAGCCAACCAGCTTAACTGAGACCACATCAAGTAAAACCAGGCCACAGACAAGTACTTTCCTACATAAGAGACAAAACAAAACATGTATGATTTTAATAGTTTAAGCTATTCCAGCATTGGCTAAAATGTACATATTTCCAGACTTAGCAAAAATACAGACATTATCCAGGCCTAAGGAGTTTCATATTCAGTAAGAATTAAATCTCTTTGTTCCTCTTTGCCAAATGTCTTAAATAGTAACAGAAGAGCAGGGGGCACATGACAGAAAATCTGGATAAATATTAAAAATAAATGCACGTATTATCAAATGCTAAGATATTTTTCCTGTAAAACACCCATAGTTAAATGTGCCAGTACTCTGAATTTCATATCTTCATGATTGTTTAGTGAATTTGGCCTTTAATGATTCATATTTTAAGAAAACAGAGTTCATGCCAGCCTAAGAACTGTATGTATGTTATTGTATAGATGCTTGAGAGTTTTAAAACCTGACTTGTATTTATGTGTAGCTAATACAATGTAGATCATTCTAAAGATAAACACTAAAAAGATGTATACAGAAGCAAACTTGGTAGAAGATTATTTTATTTCTGATCCATGAATCACATAGTCTCGAATATATCCAAGTTTAATAAAATGAATTCTACTCAAAACTCTGAACTACCCAACACTGATTCTTATTTTTTGAAAAAACACAGCCTGGCCAACATGGCAAAATCCCATCTCTACTTTAATACAAAAATTATCCGGCTGTGGTGGTGCATGTCTCTAATTCCAGCTAGTCAGGAGGCTGAGACATGAGAATTGCTTGAACTCAGGAGGTGGAGGTTGAGGCGAGCTAAGATCACACCACTGCACTCCAGCCTGGGTGACAGACCAAGACTCCAACTCAAAAAAATAATAATAAATTAAGGTAAAATAATTAAAACACACACACACACGACCCATAAAACCCTTTCCCATTTCTATATTTATCTCATCTTCTGCAAAACTGACCCATTCTCCAAGGTAGGCGTTCTGCTTTGAGGGTTTCTCTCAGCCTTTCAGTCTGAGCCAATTCTCAGTCACATGTTTTCATGCTGCTTTTAAACTTTCCTTTAATGGTTTTTTTTTTTTTTTTTTTTAAACTTTGCCCTCAAATCAAGCTGGGTGAGAAAGACCACAATTACCTCCCTTCTCTTTTTATTTTTTTCCTTTTTTTGTTAACCTGTGTGACAAGAACACTAGTCAGTCTTAGAAACTGCCAAAGCACCTGCTGATTGAGTGCTTTTTAAAGAAATAATAGTGACATTTTTCTGACAAATACAGTAGTCCCTTATGGGTATATGATGGTTTTTCCCAAATGTTCGTTAAAAGGGTAGACTTTGTGCTCTTGTTTAGTGCTACTAGCAGTAGCAAGACTAACAGGTAACTTTGTGTCAGACATTACTAGTGGCTGCTCTTCCTTCAGGACTAATTCTCTTCAGGGCAGCAACATGCCTGACAGAAAAAAACTGCTTTACCAGACCCTCTGGCAGTTAGGAGGCATTTGTTGCAGAGCACTCTAGACAGGAATGTGGTGTATACCAGTTGATCTATTTTGTTCATAAACATTTTTAAAAA
>NW_016808026.1:4831326-4853020 GCF_001698545.2 Rhinopithecus bieti
AAAAAAAAAAAAGAAGAAACAGTAGCTTTTCCAGAAGTCCTCTCCAGGAGATGCCTTCTTACCTCTCAGGCAACAAAAACTTTTCATCCATCTCAGAGTCTCATCCTCTCACCACAGTCAGAAGCTCTTATCAATCTTCATTCTCCAAAGTATCTTTCACCCTGTTCTTTCTTCTGCATTTTTATCACCACATTTCTCACTCCAGAACTTGGGCAACTCTACCAATGTACATGCTTTCATGCTCCCAACTCTTCACATCCATCTATATCATTCTCTACTACACTGTCACTGGGATTTCTTTTAAAAATTAAATAACATCCTATCGCTTTGGCTGTTTAAAAATCCACTGTGGTCTCTACTACCTAAAGAACAAAGTCTAGTCTCAAGCCTAAGCTATGTCTCATCTGTGCACATAACAGCAGCCTCAAACTTGAGTTTGTTTCTGCTCATCACTACCCATGCCTAGAATACCTTTACCCGCAATGTTCTTATGTTTTTAGTTTTTTCTCACAATTCAAGACTCATTTGAAGCTCTTTTTCTTACATTTGTTTATTCATTTACAAACATTTATGATTACTTGCTATGTCCTACACATTAGGAACACAATAATAAGTGTAAAAATGATATACATTTCCCTAACCTAAAAAGGAACATGCAGTCTCCTCCAGGAAGCCTTCCCTGATACTCTAATCACTTTTAAGGGCTAAGGGCCACCATAGTATCACTCTGAGGCATGCTGGAGTCTTCTATTTCTATATTTTACATTATAAAATTACCCAGCTATATGTATGTCTTCCCCAGTAGACCACAAGATATCATCTCCCATACATTTTCATGTGCCCAGAGTCCACTTCAGTACTCGGCGTCAAGTATAGACATTTGCTACTGTGCAAGAACCTATTGCTAAAATAAAGTTCCTTTCAATTAGCAAGTTTTAGCACACACTTTTACTTGGCTCCTTAGAAAATAAAATAAGGTTCCTGGTCTCCAGGAACATACAGTCTAACTTAAGATATTTATGCAGAATATCCCCAATTTAGTGCAACATTAATAAAGAAAAAAATCCCTAAAGCTTGGTCTCAACCATTTTGAACAATCTTATGTTATATAAGTCATTGACTTGAAAGGCAAATCAAGTGTACTCTGCCAAACAAACCATTAACTAATTTACTCAGACAGTCTGACTCACTGGGATATGTAAATAAATGAACTTTTTCTCAAAACCTTTCCCCTTTTGCTACACTGAGCCTCCACTTCCCAGATGGGTATCAGTGACCTAAGTAGAATGAGCAGATTCTATAAATGAAAGCAAGTAGGAATTTAATATAGTAGTCTTTCCTGCATACTTAAGGCCCATTCCTTTTCAGTTTAAAGCATCGATGTAAATTGAATGCAAAACCTCTCCTCTTGGCAACACAGGTGGGAAATGTCTAATTCCAAACAGCTTGAGGAACATGGGGATTGAAGGGATGTGCTAATACCCTCCAGTGTGCTAGAGGGATAAAAGGGGGCATATCTTCCACCTAAAAGGTGAGGACTTAACCCTCTCCTTGGTGGTCCTAATGGTCTCATTGCCAATGGGCTAAAAGAAAAAATGATGTCATAAGTGGGAGTTGAATGATGACAACACATGGACACAGGGAGGGGAGCATCACATACCAGTGCCTGTCAGGGGCGGGGGCGCGGGGCAGGGGTGGTTTGGGGGCAAGGGGAGGGATAGCATTACGAGAAATACCTAATGCATGTGGGGCTTAAAACCTAGATGACAGGCTGATGGGTGCAGCAAACCACCATGGCACACGTATACCTATGTAACAAACCTGTACACTCTGCACATGTATCCCAGAACTTAAAATATAATTTAAAAAAATGAAAGAAAAAGTGATGGCTTCATCACTTTTTTTTTTTTTTTTTTTTTTTTTTTTTTTTTTTGAGACGGAGTCTCGCTCTGTCGCCCGGGCTGGAGTGCAGTGGCCGGATCTCAGCTCACTGCAAGCTCCGCCTCCCGGGTTCACGCCATTCTCCTGCTTCAGCCTCCAGAGTAGCTGGGACTACAGGCGCCCGCCACCTCGCCCGGCTAGTTTTTTGCATTTTTTTTAGTAGAGACGGGGTTTCACCGTGTTAGCCAGGATGGTCTTGATCTCCTGACCTCGTGATCCGCCCGTCTCGGCCTCCCAAAGTGCTGGGATTACAGGCTTGAGCCACCGCGCCCGGCCAGGCTTCATCACTTCTATCATCAAAAAGGAGAGAGGAACTGCCATCCATGATGACTTCCATAGGCCTTGGCTGACCATTAACAAAACTCCCACCACATCTTCTAGCTAACCCACAGCTGGCAGTACTGACACTTTATCCCTCCAGTATGTGCTTTAGGTGGTCACCTCCCCACACCATGCTACAAAAGTCCGATCAAGACTATAACCCCAATCTCACCCCCCCGTAGTCAAACAGCCACACTCCATCTTTAGTACCTTCCAGAGGTGTCCCCACCTCATAACATCTCCTTTCTCTTTTTCAAATAGCAGAGAGAGAGCACAACAGTTACATTGTCTAAGCAGATTTCCAACAACAGAAGGAGTGGCTATTCTCCCCTTTCTAATAGTAGCACCAAAATTTAGGAGTAATTTTCTTAAAGTCGTCAACCTTGCCTCTGGAGAAGAAAAACATTTCCCCTTAATCCCCAAGTCCCCAAACATGTACGAGAGTTTATATGTGCGTGTAGGTATAAACACAAGAAAATACCAGAAATTTATATTTTCATTGTCCTTAATACACATAACTATGGAAAGTGATGGATATGTAAATCTGTTTGGGTAATCATTTTACTCTGTATTTATATATCAAAACATGTTGAACATCTTAAATACAAACAATAAGTTTAAAAACACAGTAGTTGTATGGGGCATGGTGGCTCACGCCTGTAATCCCAGCACTTTGGGAGGCTGAGGTAGGCAGATCACCTGAGGTTGGGAGGTCCAGACCAACCTGACCAACATGGAGAAACCCCATCTCTACTAAAAATACAAAATTAGCCGGGCGTGGTGGTGCATGCCTGTAATCTCAGCTACTCAGGAGGCTGAGGCAGGAGAATCACTTGAACCCAAGAGGCAGAGGTTGCTGTGAGCTGAGATTGCACCACTGCACTCCAGCCTGGGCAACAATAGCAAAACTGTGTCTCAAAAACAAAATAAAACAAAACAAAAAACAGTCGTTGTATCTGGAGAAGGGAAATAAAAGGGACACAAGAGAGATGCTTTTTATTCTCCCCGCCCCACACACCTGAGGATATATTTATGTATTACAGGTGTAACTAAAATGAGAATGAAGAGAGATGAAAGGATGGAGGGAGATTCATTGATTGGTTTCTTATAGTAAAATGACTCAATCAAGTTTTCAAATTAAACTCCTTTAGCATTCCTACTGCTATTAGTTTACTCTTCAGAAATACTAAGAACAATCTCTCTTCATAGTTATTTGAGGGAACAAAATTGTATCATTTTAATCAAATTCAGGAAATTCCACATTGAGAAAAATGTCCTAGTATTTAAGCATCCCTGAGGAGCATGCCACATTACCCTCAGAACCCATTCAAATACAGAGCTTAGAAAGCACCAGCTTCTGGTTAAAGTCAATCCACCTAGAAACAAGGGAGCCTTTGTCAAGGAAACCCGAGTTCAAGTGCATGAGGATCAGATAAAGCACAATACATGGCATCTGAACTAAAATGATAGGCTTTGACTTTCAATTCAGAGTTAATAAACCAGCAGAATGTGAATACAAGAGAAAGGATGCAAAAATAAAATTAAGATTGGCTTCCTCTTAGGTAGTGAGAATTGAATAGAAAAGTGGGGTTACTGAAGGTGTTGCAGAGCAGCTCTGTAAATATCTTTATTTGTAAATCCGTAATATATATGGCTCTATTCACAAATAGGACACTCTGTTATGGACACAGGTAATAGATATTAGACAAACAAGTGTTTGGGAAATACATTGTCTCTAAGGCTACTGACAATAAAAGCACAAGTATTAATTTGGAGAAGTAGATGGCCAGGCTTGTGTTCTTTAAGGCCTGTATCCTGTATGGGGAGGAGGAAGTGGTGGATGGAAGGAGTTATGCAGAGTTATGTCTCAATTACAGCTATAAAACCAGTTACCCAAATTCTTTTAGAACCTCTCGTTAGAAGCCACTCAGATTACCTAAGATAATAAAAAGCCAGGAAGCATAAGGGCTCTTTTGACCACACATTAAACATGAATTAAATTACTAAAATTTCATGGTGCGTTGTCCAAATATGGTGTGTCCCTGTATTTAAAAGTAGGGGAATTTGACAATTTTATTTCAAAGGTATTCAAAAGAAATAAAAGAGGGTACTTCCAAAGAAATAAAAAAACAAGCTGACATATATATAACTCTAATTCTCTCCAAGGACAGCTTGAAAAAAAGTTGAATTGAGTTGCTTCAATGAAATAAAAATATTAACCTGAAAACACACTTGGTACAAAGTTATTCTTTGCAGTCTGCACCTGCAAACTACTAGAAGCAACCTAAATGCCCCTAATTAGATAAGCTGTAGTACTTCCATGCAGCGTAGTACACTGCAACCAAAGCCACTAAAAAGTAATGAGGAAAATCTACAAACTGACATGGGGTTATTTCCAACATATACTATTAAGTAAAACAAAAAAAAATCTCAGTGCAAATGAGTATCTAATGTATGTTATCTTTGATAGCAGAACAAAAGGGAAATAAAATATACACATCTATTGATTTGTACCAAAAGATATCTAAGATGAATAAACAAGAAACAAAAGAAATTGGTTACCTACAGTGGACAGATAGAAACAGACTGAGAGATAGGCAAATGTGAACAGAGTAGAAGGGATGGGGTATGGAAAGCACACACACCTCTTTCTATTGTTCTGATCTTCAGAATCATGTTAATATTTTATGTACTCAACACATAATAAACACAACAAGGATAAGCTGGGCATGATGGTTCACGCCTGTAATCCCAGCAGTTTGGGAGGCCAAGGTGGGTGGATTGCTTGTCTGGAAGTTTGAGACCAGCTTGTGTGACATGCAAAAACACCGTCTCTACTAAAAACACAAAAATTAGCCAGGTGTGGTGGCACACACCTGTAGTTCCAGCTTCTTGGGGGGCTAAGGTAGGAAGACTGCTTGAGCCCAGGAGGCAGAGGGTCAGTGAGCCAATATCATGCCACTGTACTCCAGTCTGGGTGACAAGACCCTGTCTCAAAAAAGCAAGGATAGGGAAGAAGCAACTCAAAAATGGAATAAAAACAGAAACAAATTTATAAGTGTATATATGTATAAATGTGTATACATACACACATATGCATGCAAACATACATATACACACTTATACTTCCTAGCTCTGTTTGCTGAGAAGGCATAGAATAACACCCCAATAGTAATGAGCATATCCAGCAACCAGATTTTGTTTTCTAAATACCATTCTCAACTAAAAGGAGCTCCTTGGAGAAATGCTTATTCCAAGGCTAGGTCACAGAATGCAAAAATCCACCTAAAACATATTGTGCCAGAGAAAACCAAAGTGTTCAAAAAATGATGGAACATGTCAAACAGAAGTTTAAAGGAGGTACAAGTGTCCATGTCCATCCTGGGACAATGTGAGCAACAGAATGACAGTAAGAGATTATAATCCATTGAATAAAATAAACCATGAATCTATACTGCTATAAATAACAAGGACAAGGAAAAGCTCTTCCTGATTTTTTTATTCTTTGAGACATATCTCATTCTGTCCCTCCGGCTGAAGTACAGGGGCATAATCACAAGCTCACTGCAACCTCAACCTCCTGGGCTCAAGCAATCCTCCTACCTCAGCCTCCCAAGTAGCTGGGACTATGGATGCACCCCACCACACTTGGCTGATTTTTTAAGAAAGAGGGTCTTACTGTGTTGCCCAGGCTGGTCTCAAACTCCTGGGCTCAAGCAATCCTTCCACTTCAGCCTCCCAAAGTGGTGGAGTTATAGATGTGAGTCACCACACCTGGCCAAAAACTCTTCCTTGCAGAATTCCAGTTAATAAAATTAATGAGAAATTAGAAGACCACCACTTGGCAATCATTATAGTAATAATTATTTCAGGCACTAGCTAAAACCACTGAGTAAATATACCATGAGAAACAAGATTTTATATCATATCAAAGTATCTCCCGCAAGATACTTATTCCACAGGGAAATCTAGTAACTTTACAAACAAGAAACCTTAACATAGTGATCAAAGTTAATATCACTAGAATGCGCTTCCTGTTATGAGGCACTAAAAAGAACACAATAGCACGTTTGTTGTATCCCTGGCAAAAACACAGAACTTCAATCAAATCATGAAGAAACAGGAGACAAATCCAAGTTGAGGAATACTGTACAGAAATAACTGGCCAGGATTCTTCAAATGTCAAGGTCATAAAAAGACAAAGAATGGCTGAAGAATTGGTCCAAATTAAAGAAGAATAAAGCATGACCACTAAATGCAATCTATGATCTTGAATTAGATCTAAAACAATTTTTTTCTTGTACTACAAAAAATAGAGGTGCAATTGGCAAAATTTGAATGTTATCTAGACTAGATAACAGTATTGTATCAGTGCTAGTTTCCTTATTTTAATAAATTCATTGTGGTTATAAATGAGGTCCTTTTTGTTTTTAGGAAATATGCACTGATACTGAGAATCATGTCTCCAAATTATAAAATTTCAGAAAAAAATAGAGAAATAGATAATATAGCAAGTATGAAGTGTGGTAAAATACTAACAAGGCCAAGAGCGGTGGCTCATGCCTTTAACCCCAGTACTTTGGGAGGCGGAGGCTGGCGGATAAACTGAGGTTAGGAGTTTGAGATCAGCCTGGCCAATATGTTGAAACCCCATGTCTACTAAAAATACAAAACTTAGCCAGGCATGGTGACAGGTGCCTCCCAGCTACCTGTGAGACTGAGACAGGAGAATCGCTTGAACCCAGCAGATGGAGGTTGCAGTGAGCTGAGGTAATGCCACAGCACTCCAGCCTGTGTGACAGAGCAAGACTCCATCTCAAAAAACAAAACAAAACAAAACAAACAAAAAAAAACTAACAAGGAATCTGGATAAATGGCATGCAAGAATTATGTGCATAATTTAACTTCTCTGTAAAGTCTGAAGTTATTTCAAAGTAAAAAAGTAAACAATATAGTCAATCCAAGTATATGCAGGAAAAGCAATAACCAACCAATCCATTCAAAATAATTGACAAAATTTCCTTTAAGAATCTATAGCAATTAACATGAAGTAGTTTTGTGAAACTGCTCCTGGTCTTTTCAAATCATCACATTTCTACATCATTTCTATATTACATAAAACTTCTGATTACCTAAGTTCAACTTCTGATATTTCTTAAATAATAAAGCTCATCATTTAAAAGACAAACATGCTCAAACATGTCACATTTTCCTTTTTGGATTCTCAGTAGTTAGATTTATCCAACTGATTAACTCATTAACAAGTAGTTATTGAATGAAAGACATTGTCTAGATGCTTAAACTGCTACATCTGGTTCATTCTGTCTATTAGTTTGGTGCCAATAACAAGCCACCATACAAGCTTTACCTGGTAGGCTTTTCCAAATGAAGTATCTATCTGGTACGATGACCAGATTCAGGTGTAACATACAATAATGATAATGAAAACAATCCTTAAGTAAAAATTCAAGAAACTTACTAGAAATGCATTTTTTATTACCAAAGCATTTTTATTTAAGAAAATATAAGAGCAAAGTGTTTATTTTTTTTTAAATGTTCAATTATACAACTATTCATTCCAAACCAACAGTATCTACTAGAATAAACATACCAGGATAGTTTTAGGGATTGAATTCTAAATAACTCTTTTCAGAGTCTGATGGGAAAATAAAAGGGATTCATGATAATTATTTAATATTTCACCTTTATCAAAAAGAGAATACATCTCAATATTTTATTTCACCCCTAATATGTTTTCCTCTGGTTTTATATTAAACAGTTCCTGAGCTTCTTTCTATACATTTCTATACTCTAAGAGTCAATGTAACCTTCATACATTTCAAAAACCTTCAATGGTTCCCAATGTCGATTAACAGCTTTTGGCCTCTCACCTTTCATTCCCAGCCTAGTGACTCACCCCAGGAAGTAACGATATCAAGAAGTTCAGGGTGTGGTAATTTTGACCAGCCCTACATGAAACCATTCTACATATTCTACCACTCAACGAATGGGAGTTCCAAGTTCTTAGGCTGACACTCAAGAGACCAACCATCTGGTTCACCCAGGACTGGGGGGTTCCCAGGATGTAAGATCTTCACTACTGATACCCAGAGTCTTAGGCAAATCAGGACATTTGGTCACCTTAACTCTGACCTAGCAACTGACCTTCTTGACCCCCCTAAACTGCTCTGTGCTTCTGACATTTCCTTTCTCTGGCTTACCTTATCCCCCTCGTCTCACACATCCAAGTGAAGATTGTTCAAGAGTGTGTCCAAATGCCACCTTCTCTGTCAATTGCTTCCTTTTCTCCAATCCTGGAAGTAATTTCTTTTTACTGTAAATCCCAAAGCAACTTAGTTATTCTCTCCCTTCTACTGCTTGCTCTACATCGCACAGGAGGAGGCAGGACACTTTCTCCCCACTCCTGATCTTTCCTTAATGGGGAGTAGACACCTGTTCACATATTATTCACATTCTCCTCCCTCTCACTGATGTTTCCAAAGGGGAGGAGAGTTCTCTGTCTGGGAAATTTGGAACAAGGAACTGTGCATGGTAGACCAGCAGCTCTCTCCATCCTTCTTTGGAATTTGCTTGCTATTTCTGAAGTGTTACAAAAGCTGGCCTCCATGTGGAGCCCTGTGGTCATGTACACTGTCTGTGCCTAACTGGACCAGCCTGTCTCATTTGTTGTAGTATGTTCTCTATTACCAACTTGACAGGTAAGAAAAGTGTTCATTTGTCATTTGGAAATCATGATGCCTTGTCATCCTTCATAACTTGGACAAGTAAGAGGAATGCTGTTCATTGACTACCTCTTCCTTTAAACTATAGGAAGCTGTAAACTTGGCCTGTCTCACTTTCATAGCACATTGTACAGGGCCTTGCAGGCACCAAACATTCGTAGCTGAGAGAACAAATATAAATATCTTACTGATTTTTTTTAAATCATGACGTGAAGTCAGTTCAAATTCTAGTGCTGGTACTTACTAGAGGAGGGTAAACTTGGGTAACTCTTTAACATGAGTCCTTTTTTTTTTTTTTTTTTTTTTTTGTGCCGATATCAGGGATGAGCAAACTACAATCAACCAGCCAAATCCAGCCCACCATATGTTTTTAAGTAAAATGTTGTTATCTGAATACAGCCATACTTATTCCTTTACATATTGTTTGTGTCTGCTTTTGCACTACAATGACAGAAATGAGGAGTTGCCACAGAGATCACATGATCTTCAAAGCCTAAAATATTTCCTCTCTGGCCCTTTACAAAGTTATCCAACCCCCTTCTAAGGATTGCTGCAAGGGTTATGGTTAGATGCTGTTTATTACTAACACCTAGCACATAAGTGGCTGTTATCGATTTAAATACCATAGCAAAATGCAAATTAATATTTTTGAAAGTAAATTCCTGTAGACATACAAAATCAAAAGCTAAGACGTGCTCTACTCATAGATTCCACACGCCCACAAAAATCGTTTTTAATTTGCTACAAATTTGGAGGCCCAGGAAGCATCACCTACCACAAAGCTCTTACACTGCAAAGAATCTGCAAGACAACATTTATCACAGCATTCCCAAGAACAGTGATGACTCAAGGGAAATAAAAGATGCACCAAACATTTTTTCCACTAAAAGGAGTCCTGAAATAGAACTTGAGCAATAAGAATAGTTACAAATTTAATATTCTTTAGTGGACGAGAAGAAGAGGGTACTGACAGGAGTTATTACAGCTTGAAATGAGTTGTGAAAACTATTAAGTCTGACTGAGACATTGCAATAATTCTTCCTTCAATTAATTTTGACTCTGAAGATTGTATTAAGTGCCAGGGATCAAAGATAAAGATAGTCCTTGTCCTTGTAAAGTCCAGAATCTAGTGAAGAACACAAGCATGTATTTAAAACTTATCTAAATTTGAACATCTAGAGTTCAAACATTTTTTTAAAAAACAGAAATGACCCTCTCCCTTCTTCTCGGCTCCATGTCAATTTTGTTTGGTACCTGGGTTGTAGACAGAAGTTTTGAAAGTAGGGTCCTGGGATAGATGGGAAAAAAACAAAACAAAACAAAAAACAAAAGACAGCTAGGCATATGATGTTAGCCAGGCCTCTGGATTCGATTTCAGTTCCAGTCTAGGAGGGTAAGAAACTGTAGCTGGATGAGCTGGTTGAGGACACACTCTGCTGGAGAAACCCAACCAGGATTCATTCATGTGACCCAAACTACAGCTTCAAGTTCGGGAGGGTGCCAGTGTCTCTGACTCTAACTGGAAGCCAGCATGACCCTGGCATTAGTGACTTGCGACATTTCTGAAGCTAGACTCTGGTCTTGCCTGCCTGGTATCTGTAATGTATAAGCAGTGGCCATGATGGGGCTCCCCTAAATGACTTCATGCGCCACAGACATTGACAAGTGGGTGCCCAAGCAAGGGAGGAAAGCCATAATGACTGCCATGTGGTGACTGCATGTGATGCTCAGAAATTACTGGGGAAATTAACTAGAGGTAGAACACACACCATCCTTTAATCTGCTGGCTTAAATATGCCCTACTCACTTAGGATTCTTATGAAAATAAAACCAAAATGCTGGGTAAGTGCTATGATAAACGTGTATCTAAGCATCTATGGAAAGTCAGTGGGTCCAGGGGTAGAGGGAGGGACTCCTAATCCAGCCAGTTAAAGAAAATAAGAACTCTAAGAAAGCCCAATTAAAACTCATAAGAAAAGCCATTCCATTTTATGGAATTGTTCCTTTTCTTACATTTCTGTTAATGACTGAGTTCGCTTCCTTCAGAAGGTATAGTATTAAAATAGGTTACATTTTATCGAGCATATTTCACATTCATGGAAATCACTGAAGGCTGTCCAAGGTCCCTGAAAAAATGGCAAATATTTTGCCACTGATGATTCTACTACTGGATTAATATTCTTTAAGGATCAAGATGACTACTTTATACAACCACGGAGAGAAAGTATCTCCCATTGATTGATTTTGTTCAGGTTCAATCAATTCCATTGTTAAATTATTCTTATGTCTCACAGGATATGCACATAAGTTACATTTCTAAACTGAAACAAGCATAATTTGAACCAGTCTATTTATAAATTATGGTGTTATAGGCTTGAACATACTACCAGATTAATCTTCCTTTAAATAGTGGCTATAAAGAGGGTACTTAAAAGATCCCAAAGATCTTGAATCACTAATGGATCACCATTACACGGTGCAGAAAACGTAACTCAGGAAGTTGTAAGAGTAAACAGATGGAGTCCATTATGAGTTTTCCTTTCTTGTGGTGTAACTAAATGGCCTTATTATGCTACCAACTTTTTAAAAATTGTAATGTTTATTACTGATAATTAAAATACTATACATCCCATGCACTTTGAAAACTCACAAAGTAGATTATCAATTCATTTTTTAAAAGACTAAAGCTTTACATTTGCAAAAGCTCTTGTAAGATAAGATAAATGTAAGTATTAAATATCACCTGAATGAGATTACATTAAAAAAATGGTAAAAGGCCATAACTTCATACGCTGAACATTTAATATCAACCACAAATGAATAGATTAAAAACAATGTTTACTGATACTGGGAATGTTAAAGTTTGAAGTTTTGGTTAGTGAACTTTGTTTCCAATTTGTTTCTCTCTGTAAGTGAAGGAGGAAAAAAAATGACCTTGAACAGGAGATACATCAAGCTGCAGAGGTTATTTGCAATCTTTTGGAGACAGTGACTAGCTTTCTCCATTTCTAGCACAAGTGGAAAAGAAGAGGGGAAAAAAAAGAAGAGGAATAGAATAGGATTGATGCCCCACACCTTACCTGTAACACAATTAGTTGTCCCACCAGCTACAATGGTGGCTTAGATTGGCAGGGAACAGTAGGGCACGGGGGGAAGGAAGGTAGTCAGCCAATACATCATCACACAGCTTGTACAGGTTGTAGTGGGTGGACCACAGGCATACAGACCAAATACAAGCTCTGACCCTATCCTGCCTCTTAAATTCAATAACTTCGGTATAACATCTTGCACACTTGTCCTACTATAAAGTTAATAAATTTATAAAGAAAAATAATAGAATAGGAAAACAAGAATAGAAAAGGAAAGCAAAGAAGAGGAAAGGAAGTTTCAGAAAAAAGAAACATCCATTGAAACTGCCAGATTTAGAAATCACTATACATTTAATAACACACATAGCATTTAATAACACACATAGTTATCAGATTGTCTATCCAAGGATCCATTCATTCATCTTTGTTCTCACTAAATGATGAACTCCTTCAGAGCAAACACTCTTAAATTTTTATCTCTGTCACCTTAATACAGTTTCTGGTACATTAATGTAGTTATATAAATGAATAAATGGATAAATAGCTTTACTTATCTTCCAAATCAATAATTTCAGTTTCTATTTTGTGACCTAGCCACATACCCTAGATACATACTGAATATTTCCCCTTGTCAATTATTTCAAAATTAAGATATTAGAATAAACAAAAATCAGCCTCCCACTACCAACCAGCTATCTCTTTTCAGAAGCATCATAAGCAGGGTTTTTTTTTTTCCTTTTTAATTTTTTAAGAGGCAGGGCCTCACTCCATCACCCAGGCTGAAGTACAGTAGTGTCATCATAGATCACTGCAGCCTCAAACTCCTGGGCTCAAACAGTCCTCCTGCCTCAGCCTCCAGAGTAGCTAGGACTATAGGAGTCCTATAGTCCACCATGTCTAGCTAATTTTTAAAATTTGTTGATGATACCGGGTCTCACTATGTTACCCAAGCTGGTCTTGAACTCCTGGCCTCAACCAATTCACCCACCTCAGCCTCCCAAAGTGTTGAGGGTACAAGTGTGAGCCATTGCGCCCAGTCTAGCATTTCTTATTGTATACTGCAGCAAAAAATTATTGATCACCACCACCTTCTTTCATCTCCAAGGGCCTGTATGTCATCAATGAGAGCGGACATTTCTAAAGCTTTCCAGCATCTCTTATTGGTGCCCAATGCCATGACCCCAGTCTAGCTGCTAATTAACTTGCACCAAGATCACTGTAAGAATATCTAACTGGCCTCTCAGGTTCTACCTTCGTCTCCTCTAACCTACTAATCTTCTCCATAACCTGTGTTCATCCCTCCGTGGAAGATAAGCATGCCTGAGAGGCAGGTGCCACATCTTTTTCAAGTCAGAGTGTCCTCTCACATATTTGGAATAAAAATATTCAATTACCCCAGAGACTGAGGTGCCACATGGGCATCAATTTATTTTCAACAGTAGATCTCTTTGGAGTCACTGAATTATCTTTTTAAAGTATAGCCTTACAAGTCTTTGTGATGACAAGAGAACTGAGAACTTCTTATTAAAAAGCAGCTCTTGCTATGGAGTTTTTATAATTTACTTGTATACTGTGCTTTCCAGACTCTTTTCAACGTCTTGGAAAGGAGGCTGGGCACGCTTGGTGCTGGTGGCAATGTGTGGAAAGAAAGGCATGGGGAGTAGAAAAAAATGCAACATCAAGTTGTACATTCTTTGTGTAATTCCATCATATCTGAAACCTAAAAACTACAACCCACTGGCAACACCCTTCGCTGAGTCACTGTATTCTTTGTGTGCATTTTTCTAAGAGCAATCAAAACAGTAATTGCAGGACTAACTTTAGAACATGAAATCATGGCATCTGTACTGACATGGAACGCAATGTGAAAAGTAATCTCTCATTAAACCAGAAACTGTGGTTTACATTGTTTAAAAAGTGCATCAGATCGCTCATTCTCGGGGATAGATCATAATACTCCTTAAGGACAGAAAATTGAAAGAAAGTATTAGTTCCTTCCACAAAATATCCAAGAAATCCCATGAGGTTCTGGGGTTTTTTCCCCCTCCTTACTTGTTCTATTTACATAAAGAATAAAGTGTTCTTTAAATATGTATTTAAAATGTCCTTTTCCCCACCTAAGATTCTGATGCAAATAAACTATTTTAAACACACACACACACACACATGCATATATATATATACACACACACACACACATATATATTTGAAATAGTCTGAGGAATTTGGTTGTGGTAGGTATTCAGTGACACTGAGGAATTACTGTTAATTTTTATAGTAAGTATTATGATGGCATTGTGGCTGTAAAAGAACATTTTATACATAAAGAAGGAAGTATGTTAGGATAAAGTACATTATATGAGAGATCTGCTTTAAAATGCTTTGCCAGAGACAAAAGGGAGAGGACAGATGAAGCATATACAGAAAAACATTTTAAAACGTTGAATCTGAGTGATGGATGTAGGAGGTATCTCCTACTTGTGGTTTGACTGAAATATTTCATAATAAAATTCTCAATTCCTGTTTTGTCCCTTCTATTTAAGACTCAGAATAACAATTACAGAGGCTCAGCCAAGAAGGTGTGGGTCCACAGTAGCATCAAAATAGGAGATTTTGCTGTCCCCTGGTTGTGGTCAAAGCTATGTCACAATCAAATTGTGAAACGGCCAGTCTGTGAAGTGCACTAAATATCAAGAAAAGATAGGTGTGCATGCACAGAACACTTAACCTTGTGATAACCTGTGACCAGTCGCACTCCTACACAGAAGCTAAGCTTTATTATCTTCATGTTTTGAGCAATATTACCAACTGTTTTCCCTAAATACTGTTTTGTTTTCCATTCTATGACAACATATAAATGTTTTATATTAATACAATTGATTGGAAGTTCTCTCTAGAGAAATACATCTTCCAAGTTTTGACCTTTGCTTACTTAGTAGGAAGAGAAAAAAGAGCTGGGAAACAGAGATTGAATCCTTTTCCAGTGAAACAATATAATGGAGACAAAAGACCAAATGATTACCTGAGTATCTAGAAGTAGCAATAGAGCTTTAGAATACTTTTCTAAGTGTACTATTATCTTGGAATTACTGTCTCTTATAGCACTATTTTAGTATAAGTGAGCCACCAGGTAAGAACAAGTCAACAATTTGGTGAGACTTCCTACTGTGCATCACCTCTTTTTTGGGGGGGTTTCTTACGGTGTTTAGTCTCACCTTTGGGTATGAATTAATAGTAACACAGACACAATTAGTAGTTTTCACATCAGTAGCACAAGTTTATAGTGAATGTTGATTCCTCACCAGTTTTTGGTGGTTTTTTTGTTTTGTTTTGTTTTGTTTTTTGAGACGGAGTCTCACTCTGTCGCCCAGGCTGGAGTGCAGCAGCACAATCTTAGCTCACTGCAAGCTCCGCCTCCCGGGTTCACGCCATTCTCCTGCCTCAGCCTCCCTAGCAGCTGAGACTACAGGTGCCCACCACCACGCCCGGCTAATATTTTTGTATTTTTATTTCACCGTGTTAGCCAGGATGGTCTTGATCTCCTGACCTCGTGTTCCGCCTACCTTGGCCTCCCAAAGTGCTGAGATTACAGGTGATTCCTAGAAATAGAATCTGAGCTTGCCCCAGAAGAGACTGTTTCAGTTTCCCTGGATTGGGAACTGGGCTCTCCAGTCACCAAATATTCCCTGGTTTACTCCCACCATTTTCAGGTTTGGGAACCACCAAGTCTATCTATATGCTAGCTAATAAAAACATTTTTCATGATTTTGGTAAATACATTACAAAGATGGAGACCCAGAGGCATCTTATGAATCTAGGCATACTATCCTCCAAGCACTAGACAGCAACTTTTCAGTTTGTTCTGAAATCCAAAGTGTTTTTTTGAAAACTTGGTAGAATCAGCAATAGGCATTTCCTTCATGCCAGGTAAATCAATACAGGTGATGTGCTATCCTTAGGGATACTGGTAAAGCAAATAAAACTCAAAACCTAAAAAACACCCCACACTTCAGGCTGACTCTCATTAGGAATGCAGCTGGTGACTTTAAATGAAACCAATGTTTATTTACCATTCCAAAAATCCTAGATCCCTTAAGAATTATACTAAATCTATTCCGCCTGTGTGCTATAAATGGAGCAGCAAAGCTTGGATAACAGCACATCTGTTTACAGCGTGGTTTACTGAAAATATGCTAACATCTATAGCAAAAGATTCTCTCTGCCCTCTCTGCAAAATTCTGCCATCTTTCAAGTTTCTGCACCTATGACAACCATTTCTGTCAAGACCTCAACTGTCATTCAGGCAAGGAACCCTGTGGCACATCACAGAGACCTGTGTGATGCCTGTGTCTATGGTGTTTTTCAATGTTAGGCTGTAGCTATACATTTACCCACTCGTCCCACAAGTTTGAACAGTCCCAAAACAAAGACCACATGTTACAAACATATCTCATTTTCTTGCATTTCACTCTATTGTCTTCACAGATATTGCAGGATTCTTGCTGGGGGTGAGGTGGGAGGAAAGTTGTTTTATATATTGAAGGATTCTGGCAACTTTACGTCAAGTCTATTGGCACCATTCTTCCAACAGCATGTGCTCCCTTCTTCTATCACATTTTGGTAATGCTTGCAATATTTAAAATTTTTCATTATTAATCTGTTATGGTGATCTGTGATCAGTGATCTTTGATGCTACTATTGTAATTGTTTTTGGACACCACAAACTGCACCCACATAAGATGGCAAACTTGAACAATAAATGTTGTGTGTTCCGACTGCTCCACTAATGTTTCTATCTCTCTCCCTCTCTTCTCAGGCCTCCCTATACCCTGTGGTACAACAATATTGAAATTAAGATAATTAATAACCCTACAGTGGCCTCTAAGTATTGAAGAGGAGGAGTCCTATGTCTCTCACTTTAAATCAAAAACTAGATGTGATTAAGCTTAGTGAGGAGGGCATGTTGAAAGCCAAGATAGGTCAAAAGTTAGGCCTCTTGAGCCAAATAGCCAAGTTGTGAATGCAAAGGAAAAGTTTTTGAAGAACATTAAAAGTGCTATTCTAGTGGAAACACGGATAAGTGAAACAGCCTTATTACTGATATGGAGAAAGTTTTAGAAGCCTGGATATAAGAGTAAACCAGCCAGAACATTCCGTTAAGCCAAAGCCTAATCCAGAGCAAGACCCTAACTCTCTTTACCTCTATAAAGACAGAGAGGTGAGGAAGCTGCAGAAGATGAATTTCAAGCTAGCAGAGGTTGGTTCATGAGGTTTCAGGAAAGAAGTCACCTCCACAACATAAAAGGGCAAAGTAAAACAGCAAATATTGATGTAGAAGCTACAGCAAGTTGTTAGAAGACTTAATGAAGAAATGAAAGTGGCTACACTAAAAAACAGATTTTTAAATGTAGATAAGACAGCCTGCTATTGGAAGAAGATGCCGCCCGGGACTTTCATAGCTAGAGAGACGTGAATGTCCAACTTCAAAGAACAGGCTGACTCTCTTGTTAGGGGCTAATGCAGTTGGTGACTTGAAATGGAGGCCAATGCTCATTTACACCTTGAAAATCTTATGGCCCTTAAAAATTATGCTAGCTCTACTCTGCCTGTGCTCTATAAATGGAATAACAAAACCTCCATGACAGCACATCTGTTTACAGCATGGTTTACTGAAGGTTTTAAACCCACTGTTGAGACCTAACTCATTGACAATGCACCTGGGTCAACCAAGAGCTCTGATGGAGATGTACAAGGAGATTCATGTTTTCATGCCTGCTAACACAAGATCCATTCTGTAGCCAATGGATCAAGGAGTAATTTCAACTTTCAAGTCTTATTATTTAAGAAATATTTCGACCGGGCATGGTGGCTCACGCCTGTAATCCCAGCACTTTGGGAAGCCGAGACAGGTGGATCATGAGGTCAGGAGATCGAGATCACCCTGGCTAACACGGTGAAACCCCGTCTCTACTAAAAATACAAAAACCTAGCCAGGCGAGGTGGCGGGCGCCTGTAGTCCCAGCTACTCGGGAGGTTGAGGCAGGAGAATGGCATAAACTCGGGAGGCAGAGCTTGCAGTGAGCTGAGATCCAGCCACTGCGCCCCAGCCTGGGCGACAGAGCAAGACTCTGTCTCAAAAAAAAAAAAAAAAAAAAAAAAAAAAAAAAAAAAAAAAAAAAAAAAAAGCCAGGCGCAGTGGCGGGCGCCTGTAGTCCCGGCTACTTGGGAGGCTGAGGCAGGAGAATGGTGTGAACCAGGGAGGCGGAGCTTGCAGTGAGTGAAGGTCTCGCCACTGCACCCCAGCCTGGGCGACAGAGCGAGACTCCGTCTCAAACAAATAAACAAAAAGAAATATTTCATAAGGCTACAGCTGCCATATATAGTGATTCCTCTAATGAATCTGGAAAAGTAAATTGAAAACCTCCAGGAAAGGGTTCACCATTCTAGATGCCATTAAGCACATTTGTGATTCATGGGAGAGGGTCAAAATATCAACATTATCAGGAGTTAAGTGGATTCTAGCCCTCATGTATAGGAGGAGTTCAAAACTTCAGTGGAGCAAGTAACTGCAGACATGGTAGAAATGGCAAGAGAACTAGACTGAGAAGTGAAGCCTGAAGATGTGACTGAATTGCTACAATTTCATAAAAGTTGAATGTATGAGGAGTTGCTTCTTATATAAGCAAAGAAAGTTGTTTCTTGAGATGGAATCTACTCCTGGTGAGCATGCTATAAACATCATGGAAGCAACAACAGATGATTTAGAATATTACATAAACGTAGTTAATTAAAGCAGTGGCAAGGTTTGACAGGATTGACTTCAATTCTAAAAGAAGTGCTACTATGGATAAGACATTATCAAACAGCATCACAATGCTACAAATAAACTTTTCATGAAAGGAAGCGTCCATCAATGTGGCAAACGTTGTTTTCTTTTAAAAAAAAAAATGCCACCAGCACCCCAACCTTCAGCAACCACCACCCTGATCAGTCAGCTGCCATCAACATCAAAGCAAGACCCTCTACCAGCAAACAGATTATGATTCAGTGAAGGCTCAGATGATTTGCTAATGCATTTATTTTAGCAATAAAGTACTTTTATTTAAAGAATGTACATTTTTTAGATATAAGGCTACTCCTCACTTAATAGACTACAGCATAGTGTAAACATATGCACTAAGAAACCAAAAATTTGTGTGACTCACTTTATTGTGGTGGTCTGAAACACAACCCACATTATCTCTGAAGTATAACTGTATTTATATTATCAGTATCTAGGAAGTTATTTGATAAATGCTTTGCTAAGTGTCTAGTAGACATCACAATTTAGTATCCACATTTTGAATGACTTAATTAAATCAGATCAGTCTTCTAGTGTATATGACAACAAAACAAACACAAGGCTAGATTGAAATATTTTTCCTGACATTTCCATTTATTCTCTCTTTCACTATGCTCTGTATTTTACAAGTTCCTAGTAAAGAACTTGATTCTTGAGATCAGTGTATTTTACAAGTCCCTAGTAAAGAACTTGATTCTTGAGATCAGTAATTCTCATCTTCATAGTACCACAACACCGTAATAATCTGGAAAACTAATTCGAAATTACAAGTTCTAATACATCCCCCTTTTACTTGCAGCAATTCTTCACTACTTAATAGTAATATGAATTCACAGTAATTGATAATATGCTATGTGCCATACTGTTCAATACGCTTGTTTAGTGGTATTAACTCATTCAGTATGCATAACCATCTTATGAGGTACTATTATTTCAATTATACAGAGGATGAAAATGAAGCACAGAGAATTCCGTATCTTACCCAACATCACCCAGCTACTAAGTAGTAAATCCAGGATTCCAACCCAGGCAATCTGGCTTTAGTGCTTAGAATAAAAGAATGCTTAAAGTGGATTTTCATAAATATATATATGATTTTTTTAAAAAAAGGAAAACAATGTTTGAAAGGTGGTTTATCTTAAGCTACCTTTCAAAAGGAAAAACAGAGCCAGATAATAAACAGGCCCCCACCCATCCAGCCTCCACTGTGGGCAGGCCTCAACTCTGTCTCTTCCCATCAACCTTAGGAGCATTCCAGTGACAACTGAGCTGTCAAGCACATGTATCCTTTGTTATAGACCAGATGCTTACATCCCCTAAGTTCAACTTCTCAAGCCCTAACCCACAATGTGATGGTATCTGGAGGTAGACCTTTGGTAGGTAAATTAGGTCATGATGGTAGATCTCTCATGAATGGGATTCATGCCCTTAGAAGAAGAGGCCAGAGAGTTAGTCAGTGGTCTTTCTGCCATGTGAAGATACAATGAGAAGTTGGCAGTCTAACAAACCAAGATGTCCTTCACCAGAGCCTGACCAGCTGGCACCCCAATTTTGGACCTCTGTGCCTCCAGAACTGTAAGAAATAAGTTTCTGTTGCTTACAAGCCACCTAGTCTATGGTACTTTGTTATAGTAGCCTGAATAAAGACATCCTTTCTCACTGTCAAATAATAAATAGTATAATCAAGGGGTTAATCAAGAAAAATGATACTAAACACCCATATCTAGAAGGCTCTGAGAAACAGGAAAACAGATAAGGCTGAAGTCCTCAAAAAGCACCCAACCAGAAGGTTGTATAAACAGGCATTAAAATAGCTACATTAACAGACAGTGTGTTATAAATATTGAAATTTCCTATTTTAATCCATGAATTTCTCCACTGAAGGCATCTAGACTGGGTCTTACAGGCTAGACTTCAAAAAGCAGAAGGGAGATGAAGAGAAAGAAGGACACTTTAAACAAGAAGAAACCAATGAATACAAAAGTACAGGAAAAGAAAACCCAAAGCAACTTGGGAACAGTGAGTGCTGCAGTTCAGCCAATGTCCAGAGTAAATCCCTGATGGTCTCAGAAAAAAGTTGTAGATTGGGTCCACACCAGGCAGAACATGAACTATCACACTGAAAATGAGAATTATCTTCCAGGCATTAAAAAAATCCAAAATCTGAGCAAGAAAACAACATGACCAAAGAGTAATCAGATGATGACTAATGTGGTTTGAGGTGTAAAACTAATGGAGGAAGGGGGCTGATAAATACAGAGGAAAATTAGTTATGAGCCTTTTGCAATAATCATAGCTAAAATATTGATCTGGGAAGGTGTGCTGATAAGGTGAAATTTGGCAAAGGGTGGATTTGATTCCTCATGAACCAAAACCTAGCAGGTGTTGGTAACAGATGGAATGTGGAGGTCTAAAACAGAATATTTGAAGATGACAAATTTCCAACCTGGAGAAAAGAACTGAAGTATCATTCAAATCAACAGCAAATTCAAATGTTGAGCAAGATAGTAATTTGGAGACATGGGATTTTCATTTGTTTAGTTTTGGCTGGGGCAGGGTGTATAGAAAAGAAATCATTTTAGGACTAGTTGGCCAAGTACATGGAGCTTTCCAGCATCAAAGGAAAATGCAGGGCTTGTCTACAGAGAGATTTGAAAGTTAAACAATTGAGGAAGAGAGCCCTGAAATGTGAACAAAAAAAATCAGGTTCCTTCTCCTCACAACATTTTAGAAAGAGTTAAAAAAAAAAAAAAAAAAAA
>NW_016808026.1:4862765-4877760 GCF_001698545.2 Rhinopithecus bieti
TTTTTTTTTTTTTTTTTTTTAACTCTTTCTAAAATGTTGTGAGGAGAAGGAACCTGATTTTTTTTGTTCACATTTCAGGGCTCTCTTCCTCAATTGTTTAACTTTCAAATCTCTCTGTAGACAAGCCCTGCATTTTCCTTTGATGCTGGAAAGCTCCATGTACTTGGCCAACTAGTCCTAAAATGATTTCTTTTCTATACACCCTGCCCCAGCCAAAACTAAACAAATGAAAATCCCATGTCTCCAAATTACTATCTTGCTCAACAAGACCAGGAGGTAGAGCTTGCAGTGAGTCAAGAATGCGCCACTGCACTCCAGCCTGGGAGGCAGAGAGAGACTCCGTCTCAAAAAAAAAAAAGTAAAAATAATAAATAACCAGAATGAAATTTAAGAACCTGTAGTTACAACAAGGCCAAAGAACAAGTGCATCTAAGCAATGGTAAGGAACAGTTGAGCAATGTAAATTGTATTCAAGAAGAGATTCAAGTTTGAGAATTGAGAGACTGAAGGGTCTCAAGGTCACTTCGTCAGGTAAGTGAGAAGAAACGAAAATCAAGGACAAGCTCATGAGTCACCCACATGGTACCTACTGGTGCTGAGTTTAGAGAAATCCTATTGAGCTACAGTGAGGAAGTTAAAGGAGGATCATGAAGGAAGACCCCAAACGTCTGTGGACTGGTGATAATGTGGGGGAAGAGAGCATGAATGAGACTGTGAAACTGCAAACAGCCTCAGGCAGCTTGTGAGTGAGGAAGAGTGGAAGATAAGAGCCATTATGGAACAGCAAGTGCCTTGATAAATGGGGCTTTTAAACCTTAAGAGTAAGTGTACTCAATTTGTAGTGGGAAGTTTGTTTTGATTAAAATACTTGCTCTGTTTACACAGAATGTTAATGTTTTGTCACTTTAAAATCCAGCATGTTTTTTAGTATAAGCCTCAGAGACATAAAAGCAGGAATAGCAACCCAGTGAGAAGCACTGGTCTGCCCATATAGAGACCTCCATTGTGGTCTTTCTGGGTCTGGCAAGGTAAAGGATTACATTTCATCTGTTTTTTCTCTAGCAGTGCCAAAGAAGTCATACTTGGTTCATACTAAGGAACAAAAGAGAAATTATTTTAAAATTGTGTCTACTCTTTGGCTAAGTCGCTACAGAATGTTTAATTTGGTTTTTTGTGTTTTTTTTGTTTGTTTGTTTTGTTTTGTTTTTACTTATATACTTTCGGGGGGAAAAGTATCTTGGAAAAAACCAAAAGATAGTCTTAGCACCTCTCGTCCTGAGGCATGCCAACATTCTCTCATTCCACGTTTAATCTGAAAGAAAATTAAAGAGATACCCATGGCAACTTGGCTGAACTTTACAACTATGATAGCCAGACAAGAAGCAAAGGAATGTAAAAGTTCTGCAGGCTGGTTCTGGCTGTCCGCGCAGGGATGAGGAAAGGAAAGAAGTCTCTGAGGGGCAAAACCAGTGAAATGAAAGACCCACTTGTGCAAAAACATTGTCTTAATGACCAGGAATTATTATCAAACTCAGCTTTAGAAATAAGTTTTAAGAAAACCTCAGTTTTTTACTTAAAAAAAAAAAAAAAAAAAAGTCAATACAAAAGCAATGTTTTTACTGGCTTATAAATAATAAGAGTAATAATAATCACTTCTAGCACAATGCCTGATATCCAGTAGGAGCTTAATAGATTTTTTGTTCTATGAATCCAAGCTCCATGCAAAGTCTGTAGGTCCCAACGGTTATGTCACTATCCTACCTAAAGTGGGTTTACAGTCATAAAATATCACTGATTCTGTAATATGAAAAAAAAAAAAAGCTAAGTGCATTTATTTAGGAAGTGATCAGGATGGGAAGAAGTCTTTCCTAGGGAGAGGGTGTGTGTGTGTGTGTGTGTGTGTGTGTGTGTGTGTGTGTGTTTTGTAATTATTTTAAATTCAGGGAATACACACACAGGTTTGTTATATGCATATCTTGTATGATGCTGATGTCTTGGGTACAAATAATCCCACCACCCAGGTAGTGAGCATAGTACCCAACAGGTAATTTTTCAATTACCGCTCCCCCTGCACTCTCATAGTCCCATCTTCATGTCTATGCATACCCAATGTTCTCACTTTTAAGTTAAGAACATGCAGTATTTGGTTTTCTGTCTCCACATTAACTCGCATAGGATAACAGCCTAAAGCTGCATCCATATTCCTGCAAAGGACATGATTTTATTCCTTTTTATGGCTGTGTAGAATTATATGGTATATATGTACCATATTTTCTTTATTCAATTCACCAATGATGGACATCTAGGTTGATTCCATGTCTTTGCTATTGTGTGCAGTGCTGCGATGAACATATCACGCATGTGTCTTTTTTGTAGTTTTTTTTTCTTTGGGTATATACCCGGTAATGACATTGTTGGGTCAAATGATAGTTCTGTCTTAAGCTATTTGAGAAATCTCCAAACTGCTTTCCACAGTGACTAAACTCATTTACACTCCCAGCAGTGTAGAAGCATTCCCTACTCAATAAATGATGCTGGATAGCTGGTTAGCTATATGCAGAAGGATGAAACTGGACCCCCTACCTTTCACCATATACAAAAGTTAACTCAAGATAGATTAAAGATTTAAATGTAAGACCTCAAACTATAAGAATCCTTGAAGAACCTAGGAAATACTGTTCTGGACATCAGCCATAGCAAAGAATTTATGACTGAGACTTCAAAAGCAATTGTAACAAAAACAAAAATTGACCAGTAGGACCTAATAAAACTAAACAGCCTCTGCAGAGAAAAAGAAACTATCAACAGAGTAAACAGACAGCCTACAGAATGGGAGAAAATACTCACAAACTACACATCTGACAAAGGCCTAATATCTAGAATCTATGAGGAACTTAAACAATTCAACAAGCAAAAAACAAATAGCTCCATTAAAAAATGGGCAAAGGATATGAACAGATGCTTCTCAAAAGACAACATAAGTGGACAACATGAAAAAATGCTCACTATCACTCATCAGAGAAATATAAATCAAAACTACAAAGAGATACCATCTCACATCAGTCAGAATGGGTAATGTCAAAATTCCTGTATAGGTCAAGAAATAACATTAATAGTTTTATTAGACCATTTTTAATAAAATACATTAGTTCATGTATTAGACACTTGGGTTCAAAATTCAAACATTCTGAGAGCATTAGTTCCTTTCTCCATTTATTATATAACATGATACATTCAGGAGTTTAAAGAAGTATGTTTCATTCACTATCCACAAATACTGAAACTCACAAGTATTACAAATTTTTTTGTTGGGAGGGCAGAAATGTCTGAGCCATATGTAGCTGCAACACAAGGTTAACTGAGTAATGTTCACCTTTTCTAGACATTAAAAGATAGCCATCTTGTCTGTATATGTTACATTGATACATACATTGAAAAGACTTTTACATTAGTGTGTCTCAGGGGAAAACATGTGAACAATTTGCTAACTGTTTACTGCATTCAGCCTGCCACAGAGTCGACACTCCAGGATATATCTCCAACCACATATATGGTTGGAATTAAACTGTATAACATAAAACATAGCTACTTTTTAGGTCTTTTCCTTTTTACCTTGTCAACTTTATTCGCTGAATTGGAGAATCTCTACATCTCAGGCATACATAAGTAAATATTCAGTAAACATGAGACACCTCTTAGAGAGGGAAAAAGCCAAGACAGGTATCATTAAATGCTAAATGACCCACTACTACTCCAGACAATGCAAATGATAGCGGCTGCTGCTTGAATAAGACTTGCCTGCACACATTTCAGAGTATGGAAACCATTTGTTAATGGGCAGCTATAATTTAGGCCTACAATTTTATGAAAAGAAAACGTTTATACATTTGCAGAACAGTGTAATAAGATTTCACAAATGCAAAGATAAAATGTGCTATCATTTATCTTGGCTTATAATATGTGGGGTTTGATTGCTTTGTGAAATGTCCAAATCAAGAACAATTACAGATTTTTCTCACACCACATACACCATGAAACATTTAACAAGTATTTTTAGACTATTCAAAAGATTAGAATGGAAGAAAATTATGTATTCAGTGGTAGACTAAACCATTAAGATGTGACTATGATATGATATAAAGGGTAAAATAAAGAGAACTAAGACTAGCAAAGAAAATGATCACTGATCATTTTTTTAAACCATTCTTTAGGGACAGAATAATCTCGTAACATATCCGACTATGTGAACTTTTCTCTTGGGCTGAAATTGGGCACCTTGAAACAAAAGCATCATTTGCAAACAAACAAACAAACAAAAACTGCTCTATTTACTACACAGGCACACCACTGGTTTGAAACAGTGCATGATTCAAGTCATATCAGGGCATGCAATTTTGCCAAGTTACACATGAAATAAACAAGAATTTAAATATTCACCCTATTAATTCCCCCTCCCAACACAATTGTTAAGGGCAATTCACAGTACAGGTTTTCTACAAATAAAATAAACCATTCAATTGTACAGGCAAAACACCTTTTACCCAGTCAGAAGATATAACTGTAAATATATATATATATATGTATATACACACACATACACACACACACACACAGAGAGAGAGAGAGAGTAATCATTCCCAAGGAAAATAGTTAATTCCAAGTATCTGGAGTGGGAAAAAGTCAAGAAAGGTTAAAGAGAGAGAAAGGAGAAAATCATAAAAATGAGCCTAGAAGCTCCATGAATTGGAAGCAGAAAGTAGCACGTAGAGGCATGAGTGGTAAGCAGGGCTGAGTTGCCAGAAAGCCATTTCCTTGCCAGTGGTCACTCCAAAGAAGCAGGACTAGCAATTGGCAATATATTTATCACCCTCCTGCTCTTCAATATTATAATACTTGTTATGAGCATTATCTAGGATATGAAGTATTATTAAAGAATATGACATTTAATCATGTAACAGAAGACATTATTCAAAGCTTTCAATCCTGTTATACATATTTAAGCAATTCTTAATCCTTCATATGTTTGAGGCCATGCCTAGTATATGCAAGGAAACTCTGGGGATTTTGTGACTTCATGTCTTGAAAGAAGTGCTATCTTGCAATAATGATGAAGAATTGGCACACTTTACCATATATGCTCTTCAAAACACCTTAGGAAAATTATTTTTTTAATAAAATTAAAGTTGTACAGAGATATGCTCAGGAAAATTCTTGAAAGGCTGCTGAGCAGTGCTTCTATTCATTCAAGTGAAGTGGATGCATTTTAGAAGCCTGTAGTCAGGCGTGGTGGCTCATGCCTGTAATCCCAGCACTTTCGGAGGCCAAGGCAGGTGGACCATTTGAGGTCAGGAGCTTGAGACCAGCCTGACCAACATGGTGAAACCCCATCTCTACTAAAAATACCAAAAAAATTAGCCAGGCATGGTGGCACATACCTGTAGTCGCAGCTATTCGGGAGGCTGAGGCAGGAGAATTGCTTGAGGCAAAACACCTTTTGGTTCACTGAACCAAGATGTTCAAAACTGCAGAGGTTGCAGTGAACCAAGATCATGCCACTGCACTCCAGCCTGGATGACAGAGCAAGACTCCATCTCAGGAAAAAAAGAAGAAAGAAGAAGAAGAAAGAGAAAGAAGAAGGCTGTGATCCTACTGTGTCTATAGTACTCATTCAAGGTAATGGTGCAAGTTAAGCGATTGACACAAATAATTTTCATTTTTTAGAGAACAAATATCTATGTGCAAGGACCTGCTTTGGTGTATTTGTTAAATAATCCTGTAGAAGATTATTAACAGAAATTTTTGCCTTTATTTTGTGCTAAGTACTATGCCAGGTGCTTCTTAGGTGTTGCTATTGAATCCTCACAATTATCCTAAGGAGGTAGGTACTATTCGCCTTCATTTAGTAGATGGGAAAATTAAGGCCAAGAGAGGTTGAGCAAATTCCTAAAGACACATAGCTGTGACCTAGGATGCTATCCAGTAAGCACCTTGCCTCTCATTATATGTTTCACATCAACTTGTAAGAAAGTCATGGGGGACTTTTAAGAAAACCAACTCCAGAACACTGACAAGGGGGAGTGGAACTAAGCTGTCAACCTCTCCTGCCCTTTGCATCCCTCACTAAGTTGCACAATAGCATGACAGCTGCAACTAGAAATAAAAAAGTCACAAAGTAATCTCAGTGATTCTTACCCTCATGTATTAAAACCATAGCACTTTAGTAATGTTAAGAAAATTCATGTGTTTCTTAAAGTTTCAACACTTAAAATATTCATTTTCTGTGGGATTGGCGAAGATAATCTCCTTTATCATTTGTTATTGCATCTATTTGATTCTTCTCTCTTTCTTATTAGTCTTGCTAGTGGTTTATCAATTTTGTTGATCTTTTCAAAAACCCAGCTCCTAGATTCATTGATTTTTTGAAGGGTTTTTTGTCCCTTTTAGTTCTGCTCTGATCTTAGCTATTTCTTGCCTTCTGCTAGCTTTTGAATCGTATGCTCTTGCTTCTCTAGTTCTTTTAATTGTGATGCTAGGGTGTCAATTTCAGATCTTTCCTGCTTTCTCTTGTGGGCATTTAGTTCTATAAATTACCCTCTACGCACTGCTTTAAATGTGTCTCAGACATCCTGGTATATTTGTCTTTGTTCTCATTGGTTTCAAAGAACATCCTTACTTCTGCCTTCATTTCGTTGTTTAGCCAGTAGTCATTCAGGAGCAAATTGTTCAGTTTCCATGTAGTTGTGTGGTTTTGAGTGAGTTTCTTAATGCTGAGTTCTAATTTGATTGCACTGTGGTCTGAGAGTTTGTTGTGATTTCTGTTCTTTTACATTTGCTGAGGAGTGCTTTACTTCCAAGGCCTGTCGGAGGGTGGGGGCTGGGGAAGGGATAGCATTAGGAGAAATACCTAATGTAAATGAGTTTATGGGTGCAGCAAACCAACATGGCACATGTATACCTATGTATTAAACATGGACGTTGTGCACATGTACCCTAGAACTTGAAGTATAATAAAGAATAAATATCAGCCCAATCACACTATATATACACACACATACACATATATACACATATACACATATATACACACATATATACACACACACACATATATATATATATTCATTTTCATCTACCTGGAATCTTAGCTCTTCAAAATGATCCTTGTTGTTTGGCTGGGACTTTTTTTTTTTTTTTTAAAGAATACATACATCTTTGTAAAAAATATTTAAGTTCTGGGATACATGTGCAGAACATGCAGGTTACATAGGTATACATGTGCCATGGTGGTTTGTTTTACCTGTCAACCCATTATCTAGGTTTTAAGCCCCTCATGCGTTAGGTATTTGTCCACATGCTCTCCCTCTCCTTGCCCCTACACTGACAGGCCCCAGTGTGTGATGTTCTCCTCCCTGTGTTCATGTATTCTCATTGTTCAACTTCCACTTATGGGTGAGAACATGCAGTGTTTGGTTTTCTGTTCCTGCATCAATTTGCTGAGAATGATGGCTTTCAGGTTCATCTATATCCTTGCAAAGGACATGAACTCAACCTTTTTTTATGGCTACATAGTATTCCATGGTATATGTGTAACATACTCTCTTTATGCAGTCTGTCACTGATGGGCAGGTGGGTTGGTTCCAAGTCTTTACTATTGTAAACAGTGCTGCAATAAACATATGTCTGCATGTGTCTTTATAGAATGATTTACAATCCTTTGGGCAAAATGACACATTCTATAGAGTTACATATATATTAGGCTTTACTGTACCTTTAAAATACTAACATTTAGGCCGGGCGTGGTGGCTCAAGCCTGTAATCCCAGCACTTTGGGAGGCCGAGACGGGCGGATCACGAGGTCAGGCGATCGAGACCATCCTGGCTAACACAGTGAAACCCCGTCTCTACTAAAAAAATGCAAAAAACTAGCTGGGCGAGGTGGCGGGCGCCTGTAGTCCCAGCTACTTGGGAGGCTGAGGCAGGAGAATGGCGTAAACCCGGGAGGCGGAGCTTGCAGTGAGCTGAGATCCGGCCACTGCACTCCAGCCCGGGCGACAGAGCGAGACTCCGTCTCAACAACAACAACAAAAAAATACTAACATTTAGAAAGAACCCCCCAAAACTATTTCCATCCTGTTTCTTTTTTTACCCTAAGCTTGAAAATATAAAACTTAAAATTCTCTCTTATGTATATAATTCCATAATCTCATGCAGGAGGGGTTGGGGGAATCATTAAACCACTCACTGTTCTACTTTTTCTACTATAATTAGTCAACATTAGGAAATCTTCAGTATCCTTCAAACCACTTTTGTTTCTAGGATCTATTTGCTTTGTATCTATTGCATTTTCAGACTTTCCACAGTCCTAGAAAAAGCCTCCCAATGAAAACAAGTTGCTGGAATATGGGCTTTCATAAGATTTTGGACTTGAGGTATGGATCGGTTAATTACAACAATGCTTAATTTTAAAAGAGTTTGTGCAAGAGTAAAATTTATCATTTTAAATACTCCCTTGTTTCTTTCACAGGATCATTCTAAATATCTACAGTTTACCTGCTAACAATGAGTAATGAAAGTATGTATATATAGATTGATAAAGTAAATATGGAAATATATTAATTTTTTATTCTAGACCATAGGTATGTAGATTTTTATTTTACTATTCTATGCTCCTGCTTATTTTCAGTTTAACAAAAAGAAAACCTCACTTTTAATTTTGAAGTAACAAAAGGAGGCAAGGTGGCATTAATAAAATCCCATTTGGAATGAACAAAGCAAAGAAGTAAGTTGCAAGCATGAATAAATGAAACAGTCTGCAGGGAAAACTGCTGCTACTACCTAGTAAATGTCGAACAGGACCTGAAATCTGGCTCCATCTCACCACCCTCCACGTTGGTGGTGGGGAGGGCGAGGCAGGGAAAGAGGCAGCAGAATATGCTCTTCAAGATCAGAGAGAAAGACTACCTCCAACTCCAAGGACAAAAGAATCCTCTGGGTTGGGGGGAAATGTTGCTAAGCTACTTGTTCCTGGGTTCACTTTTTTTAATTGACTTGAACCTTCAGATTTCTTCCTGGGAGATTAATTACAGTGATGGCTACAGCAACATGCCACAAATGAGTCAAGAAGTGAAAAACCCTCTTATACCATAAAATTAAAACCATGTGTAAGGATGTATGCAAGAGCTGAAGAACACTGCAGGGCTTTAAGCAATGAGCAAAGTCTTCTCTAGCCCCACTGTACCCTTTAACTTCAAAATTAATGCATTTGGTAAAGAAAGAGAAAAACTAATTGAAATTGTAAGGGAGGGAATAGAAATTAGTTGACTTTTTAAGAGCTCATCTAAATGTTAATATAGGAATGCTTATTACTATAAAATAATCTAGAATACGTGCCACTGGCAGTCACCAAGTTGAGAGTGAGCATGACAAAGGTAGCTGGAGGGGAGAGGAAGGGGTAGCAATCAAGACTCCAAATTTGGCATAGTGGAAGTTTGAGGTTATGCAGTTCCACCAGCAGGGGGGGAAAAAATGCTACAAAAAAATGTTTTCTTTGGAACTGGCTGCTTCCTGCAGTGTCAGAAGATGTGTAGACTAGCAGAAGTCAAATAACATAAAAGAAATGTTAAAAACACTACCAATTACCTAAAAGCCTAAGCAATAAAAGTAGCGATGCATGAATGGTTTGAGAGCGGGGCAGAAGACTCGAGGTCTTATCAGAACTGGGATATAACATATTGTGAAAGGACAAGTGGAACATCTGAACGAAATAGTTCTGAATACCATTCCAGTGAATAAACACAGATAGTGAATATTCAGAAGCAGAAGAGGGAGTATCAATCCAATACTCAGATCCATTCCTTCAACATGAGGCCCAGACTATAGTCATGATAAGAGCTGACTCCCATCTGGGATTCCAGCTCAAGATTCTTGTCTCTGAAGTCTTTGAATTAAGCACTTTGAATTAAACTATCACCAAAGAACTCAAATCACATGCACAACCAGGATTAAGTTTGTTTCTTAAGGGGTTTGGCAGGGGTTGGGGGGTGGTGGAGGCGGGGGCATTTCCATCCTAGTTCATTGGTAATTTGTACCAAACTAAGCAATGCACATGTTATGTTAGTTTGTATGTATATTTAAGTAGTGAAAATGCTATGATAATAACTATGAAAAGAAAACTTTCAGCTTTTTCAGCTGGTGGAGTAGTTCTAAAATGACTCATTCTCCCAGTGAAACAAACCTATTTATATCAAGCTAGATCATACAGAAACTGGATCATATAGAAAGCCAGGAAATTAAACATATGCAGACTTAAGAGTTCTAGATTTGCATGTTTCTATGAAGTGATTACTTTTTATAAAGTGTATTTTGCGCCTTAGCTAGCAAAATTTGGTCTCTCTATACGTGCACACTTTCTATTCTTCACCAGAAGCAGCCAGTTTAAAAGTAAAAGCTCGTTCTTGTGAGAAACTCAAACTTACCTATGATTTTGACACAGACTTCCAACAGGGATGTATTCCTCAGAACCATGATCAATTTATGCTTTATTAATACTTAATATTTTATCAATGTTAATAAAATTGTACCTTTTCTCAAATTCCTACATATTTTAGAAGTATTACTTTAGTAATTCATTGGAATTAGAATGAATTTTAAAGTGTTTCATGGATTTTTCCAAAGCATGGAGAATTTATTAGTAACCTGGCATGGGAAGCAAATATGAGCAAGAAAATGTCCACAAAGTAAGCAACTGGGAAATTCAACTAGCAGCAGCTAATGGTCACTGCACACTTGCTGTGTTCCAAGGGCTTGGCACAAAAGATCCAATTAATTCTCATGACAAAATTATAAACTAGATAACTACTATTACTCTCATTTTAAAATTAGGAAAACTGAGGTACAAAGATATGAAATAATTGGATCAATATTACACAAATAATTAAGAGATGGAAGATTTTTAAATCAGTGTGAATATCTGGACCAAATGATGAATAGAAATATGAATGTTATTGTTAGAATGGCTCTTGAGATTATTTAGTCCAAACTTTTATTTTAAATGGGCAAGAAATATGGTAAATGGTGCCTTTAAGTTATCTCTCTCTCTTACACACATATATACAGTTTGTGGCAGAGCTAGTAAAGAGTTGTTAGTGCTAACCTAGGTAGGGCATTCTTTTACCAGTGACTTCAGGGTATGAGTAGGAACAAAGGTCTTAGATTTTATGTATTCTAGGTCTCTACTGGGGGACTGAGTGTATATTGATCTGACAGATAGTACAGCCTCGGTCATCTGCTGCCACTCCACAGTCTGTCCTCACATGGCTTGGAGGAGAGCTCCTTGGGGAAAAGGCACCCACAGTTAGCACTGATGCACTCCATACCCCGACCCACCCAGAAACTTCATCAGCAGAAGTCCTCATCTCCTCTGGTCTGTCTTCCTCCATACCTAGAATCTCAAGGCTTCCAAGAAATTAAAAACAGGTTCTTAAAAGAGTTGGAAACCCTTCCTCTTGACCGAAAATCCTTCCCATCAACAGTTCAATGTGAAACAATGCCCTCTCCTTAGAGTCCACAGATATTCCTAGAAGGAATGCAATCAAGCCCCACCTAATGTTTCTATAACTAGGCAAGCAAAGCAAGCTAGTGAATCTTGAAAACGTCAATGATTTACACTATATAATAAAAGCAGACATTACTTCTGTTACATCAATTAAGAAATTTTTAAAATAAGAGTTCAAACATACTGGACTTAATCAGTAAGAAATAAAGGGAAGAAATTTAATATTTTCTAGTTATAGGCATGTAAATATAAAAATGATTTGGCATGACTTAATGTGATTAAAATACTATCATAAGCCTAAAAAGCCTACATGCTATTACAATTCTATACTTTTGGTGTGAAATCACTGCCCTATGCCTTTGGAATATGTTTTCAAAACACTCCTGGCTGAGAAATGTAAGAACCACTTTATATATAGTGAATACCATATACTTAAGAGTTAGCACCCCAGCCTGGGCAGCAGAGCGAGATCCTGTCTCTACCAAAGAAAATTTGCAATAAATAAGCTAACTCAAGTCCCCATTTTCATGAAATCCACAGTATTCCTTCCCCTTTGAACCCCGAATGTATGTCCTATCTATATCATTATTTCAGCACTCTCTCTTGAGTTGTTTTTACGTTAGCATTTATATGATGCATTTGTTGAAATAATTATTTCGTGGATACCTGCAACATGCACTCTCCTGGACACTGGTGATATAATGTAAACAAGGCTCTCACCCTTTTAGATCTTATGTTTCAGAAACTCTGGTGGAGATAAGAGAGCCTGTATTGGTTAGGGCGCACAGTGCTGGCTTCTTAGAGGGACAAACCTCAGTGTCTCAGTGACTTAACACAAAACTTCCTTTCTCGCTCAAGCAGAGTCCAGTGGAGATTTGCAGCAGGAAGACTTTCACAAAATCATTTAGGTACCCATGCTCTTTTCACCATCATCCTACAGCGGCTCAGAGAAAGGGCTAGATCATCTGCACCAAGGTGGCAGACACAAGAAGAGAGGCTCTTCTACAGGAGGTTTACTGGGGCCAGGCCTGGAAGTAGTAAATATATCACTTACACCCAGATTCCATGAGTAAAAACTCAGGCCCACAGCCACCCCTAACTCCACAGTCTAGGGACAGCCCCAAGAGACAAAAGAAAAGGATTTTGATAGACACACAGTGTTCTCTGCCACAGGAACAAAGAAAATTCTAGAGTGTTTAAGAAATAAGCAGTGGATAAAACAGAGCAGAGCTGGGTGTAGGGCACGATAAGTGAGGCACCTAGCCTGTAAAGAGCAAACAGGCACTGGCTCTCAGGCTGGCAAGCACATGCCTTCCATTTTGTGCCCTAAGGCCCTCTCTTGCCGCACCCTAGTCCTGGTCCTGATAGTTTACTACAGAAAATGGAAAAGGGCTGGGCAGGGTGACTTGTGCCTCTAATCCCAGCACTTTGGAAGGCTGGGGTGGGCAGATCACTTAAGCTCAGGAGTTCAAGGCAAGCCTGGGCAACAAGGCAAAACCCTGTCTCTAAAAAACGAAACAAAACAAAAATTAGCCAGGTGTGGTGGTGCGTGCCTGTAGTCCCAGCTACTCAGGGGGCTGAGGTGGGAGGATCGCTTGAGCCCAGGAGGTCGAAGCTACAGTGAGCTGAGATCGCACCACTGCACTCCAGCCTGGGTGACAGAGCAAGACCTTGTATCAAAAGAAAAAGGAAAGAAAACGGAAAATAAAAATGGCACTTTAGATACAGTTACTGTGAAAGGAGCGAGCTAGTTGTGAAAAAGATGGGGAAAGAGTTTTCTAGACAGAGTGAACAGCAAATACAAAGGTCATGAGACAGGAGGAAGTCGAGAGTGTTTGAGAGAGAGAGATAGAAGCCCAACAGGACTGAGATAATGAAAGGAGAGTTGGAGGAGGCAGCAGCAAACAGGTCAGAGAGAGGCTTCCAGGCTGGGTGAGGAGTTTGTTTTATTTGGGGTGTAATAGAAATCTACTGAAGCATTTAAATGGGGGGAAAATGTGCTGGCTTTCATTTTATAAGCAATACTTGGCTGCCCTAAGGAGAATGGATCACAGAAAGATCAATGGGAAGGCCACAGACAGGTTCCGAAGATGGTGACAGCCCAGCCTACAAAATGGCTGCTGACTTAGAAGAAATGGAGTTCAAAATACACTGAAAAGAGGGTGTAAGAATAATAGGTGTTGAGGAGAAAACAAGGACTATTTAAGCAACTAGGTAGATATTAATGTTATTTGGAGCCAGGAAATATGGGAAAGAATGCTTTGTTTCCCTGTTTAAATACTAAACCTCTTGGGGATAAGGGAGATGCTTATTTTTATCCACAACAGGAACAGGCCAACAAGACGTTAAAAAAAAAAAAAAAAAATCAACGACTCAAGGCAATATGCCCAACATCTCCCACCATTAGAATTAGTACAATATCCTGGAGAACAACTGGCAGTGAGATTGACAGCTTCACATTTCCATCTAGTGGTTAAGAGCATAGCTGGGTCAGAATGCCTAGATAGAATTCTAGTTCCATCACTTATTAGCTCTGAACTTAGACAAACTATTCACCCTCTGGTCCCTCTGATTCATCTTTAAGGTGGGGAGAAAAATAGGTCTACCTCACGAGGTCATTTGAGGATTAAATAATACGTAACCTTAGAAACTATGCTTGGCTGCAGAGATTATGTATTATAGGGGAATTGGTTTTTTCTGGACTACAGTCTCACCATTGAAACACAACATTTGTATTATTGGACATTTATAATCAAATGAGATCCTGCAGCAGAGAAGTTAACTTAGGTTATGCCCAGAGTCTTATGCGCCACAGAAGCTGTAAGCTAATAAACATGTGTGTCCTTTAAAAAGGCAACAACAACAACAAAAAACTGTGCTTGGGCCCAAGCATGCAAGCATGCTGACTCACACCTGTAATCCCAGCACTTTGGGAGGCTGAGGCAGGCAGATCGCTTGAGCTCAGCCTGGGCAACATGGCAAAACCCCATCTCTACAAACATATACAAAAAAAATTAGCCACGCATGGTGGTACACATCTGTGGTCCCAGATACTCGGGATGCTGAGGTGGGAGGATCACTTGAGACCAAGAGGTCAAGGCTGCAGTGAACCAAGATGGCACCACTGCACTCCAGCCTGGGTCACAAAGCCAGACTCTGTCTCAAAAAAAAAAGAAAAAGAAAAGAAAAAAAGAAAACCAACACTATGCCTAGCATATACTAAATGCTCAATAAGTGATTATAGTGTATTAATGGTATTTCTAGTTCTATAAATGATTCCTAAGATAAAAAAAGATGTGGACCAGGCACGGTGGCTCAAGCCTGTAATCCTAGTACTTTGGGAGGCCAATGGGGGGTGGATCACTTGAGGTCAGGAGTTTGAGACCAACCTGGCCAACATCATGAAACCCCATCTCTACCAAAAAATACAAAAATTAGCTG
>NW_016808026.1:4878045-4900108 GCF_001698545.2 Rhinopithecus bieti
CCCAAAATTTAAAAAAAAAAAAAAAAAAAAAAAAAGTACTACGAAGGCACTTTACTAGTAAGAAAAGCACACACCTCCAGTGTTGTCTTACTCCAGCAACAGGGTTTTATGAGCCACATATTAAGTGTTGTATATTCATAATACGGTCAAAAATGTATAACAAGCCCTTTAATCCTCTCAATAGGCATTTGTGTGAATTAAATTTTTGACTTCACTGGATAGTAAAACTGTTAAATGTACATATTATGGGTATCTTTCAACAGGTCATACAAAAATTATGCCAATAGTAATAATTCAAAGCAATGAGCTAAGTTTTTAAATTAATAAAGGAAAGGTTTCTGTAATTAGAAACAGCTAGTTGCACCTAATAAGCAGAAGGAATTAAAAAAAAAAAAACTGTCACTTGCCCACAGAAGACATGTAATCTCTAGGCCCTTTGTTTATATGTTACGTTAAAGACTGCACAGCAGGCTGGGTGCGGTAGCTCACGTCTGTAATCCCGGCACTTTGGGAGGCCAAGGTGGACAAATCACCAGAGATCAGGAGTTTGAGACCAGCCTGGTCAACATGGTGAAACCCCATCTCTACTAAAAATACAAAAATTATCTGGGCATGGTGGTGGGTACCTGTAATCCCAGCTTCTTGGGAGGCTGAGGCAGGAGAATCGTTTGAACCCAGGAGGCTGAGTTTACAGTGAGCAGAGATCACGCCATTGCACTCCAGCCTGGGCAACAAAGAGCGAAATTCCATCTCAAAAGAAAAAAAGAAAGAAAAGACAAGACTGCACAGCAACAGACAAGCCCTGATGGGCTACAAGGGCCAATTCTAAGTGGCTAGCTGCCATTCAAGACAAGCTTTGAGAGAACTTGATCCTGCTCAGGTGACATTACTTGTACTCTTCAACATCCAGTTGAGCTCCTCTAATAGTTTCCTTCCTCTCTTCTCTAAGCCTTCCAGAGGGTGTTTAAGTAGCAGAAAGTACTGTTTCTCCATCCAATGAGCCTCAGATTACACCATACTGAAGCTACTGTATGTTCAACTTAGTAGCTTCTCTGAAAGCTATTAACAGAAAACATCAGAAGATGTCTAATAGAATTCAGGCTTCCAGAAGGTTTGCATATCATTTCTGTTAGGAAAAACCAAAAAGATTTTTTTAAAAAAATGTCATTTTAGTACTACTGTTTCAGTAAGCAAGAAACTGTTGGAAGACTTCACCTCCTCCATCTGACAGGGAATGGCTTGACACAAATCAAAGCACTTTATTCACTTACATGAAGTTCACCCACCATCCCAGCTAAAATATCAACTCTCCTTTCTAAGAATCAGCAATTAAAATGGAAAAAAATAAGCTTATTGTCTGCTTTACCTGTAAGAATTGTGTTTCATAGTACAAAAATATCTATAGCTGAAAAGGAACAGTTTTAATAGAAGATTTTCAGCTAATAAACGTGGTAGTAAGAATTAGAAAAAAAAATCACCATTTAGCAACCCCTAATGAAACTGATAACTCAGACAAATATCATTAAAATGGAGGGTGATAGGGCTGGTACCACAGGAATCCACTGGTTAATCTCAGCATGACTAAGCACAGTACAACGAGACATTGTGTGCCTCCTGGTGTGATGTAATACGAAGCACTCAGCATCACCTGCAAGGTGTTCCAGCCAAAAAAGTTGAACCTGAATCTAATTCAACCTTCAAGGAGAACTTCTAGTTCACAGAAATTGTGGAAGATTGAGGAACAAGTTAAACAACCCCAACAGGAGAACAAATGGAAGGATGTTAGATATTCTGCAGAAAATTGACCTTTTTTTCTTTTTCAATAAGTCAATGGCATGGAAAAATGAGTGGGAAGGAAGTACTACCTAGAATCAAAGATACTTGAGGGACATACCTACCAAATGCAATGAGTGGTGTTATTTCAATGCTGATTCAAGCATAGCCACAGTGTAACGACATTTTTGAGGCAACTGGGGAAATCCATTACATACCGATTACTAAGAGGTGTTACCAAGGATTAACTAATTTTGTTAGGTAGATTAATGACATTGCAGCTTGGAAAGAAAATCTACATTTGTAACAAATACACTCAGAAATATGTAAGGTGAAATGATGTAGTATCTGTGATTTTCATTACAATATTTCAGCCAATACAAAGTAAAACAGAAAATAAAGAATAAATAAAGTCAGTGTGGCAAAAATCTCAATATTTGTTCAGTCTGGGTGAGGGATATATAGGGATTCATCACATTACTGTTTTATATTTCAGATATTTCACAATAGCTTTAAAACAATGTTCCTACTCGCCCTTTATATGCAGCACACAAGCATGAATAGATCAAGCCCCTTGGCAATGCCAGCATTTGACACTACTCAAAATCAGAGAAAACTAGTTTAAGACACTCTAACACCAGAAGTTATGTGTAGTAGGCAATATTGAGATTTCACTAATGCTCCATAAAGAGTGCTAACAGCTCTTAGAGGACAGCAAACTTCAATAAAAACAGCTAAGGCCGGTCGCGGTGGCTCACGCCTGTAATCCCAGCACTTTGGGAGGCCAAGGCAGACAGATCACAAGATCAGGAGTTCAAGACCAGCCTGGCCAACATAGTGAAACCCTGTCTACTAAAAATACAAAAATTAGGTGTGGTGGCGGACGCCTGTAGTCCCAGCTACTCGGGAGGCTGAGGCAGGAGAATCGCTTGAATCAGGGAGGCGGAGGTTGCAGTGAGCTGAGACCACACCATTGCACTACAGCCTGGGTGACAGAGTGAGACTCCATCTCAAAAACAAACAAAAAACAGCTAAACGGAATGTTCAGCTTCAGCTGATAGAGATGAACAGTAAGAAGCCAAGTTGATTCATAGATTTGTTTGAAAAAGTAATAAAGATGCTGTAATAAGTAATGAAGAGGTGACTCTTTGGGTTTGTGTAGTTTCACACAACTTTAGAGGCAGAAAGGAACTTGAAGTTACATACACCAAACACCGTACACTTATAAACCATGTCTAAAGCATCCCTACCCTCAGGGCCATGGCACACACAAGTCCAGGGGGTGCCATTAATATCATTCTTGCTTTATGTCCAATATACAGTCTGTAGCTATATGCAGTGATCCTTCCTCTACTAAGTATTCCGCTTCTACTACCACTACTTGTTATATTAACAATAATTATTATTATTATAATATTCCACAGGGTTATGAAAATGAGGATTTAAAAGACTACAGGGTCTGATGCAAATGATATTTGTTATGGGTTGCATTGAGTACTCAGAGAAGATATATTGAAGTCCTAATTCTCAATGCCTGTGAATGTGGCCTTATTTGCAAATAGGGTTTTTGCAGATGTAATCAAGTTAACATTAGGTTATTAAGGTGGGCCCTAATCTAATAGAACTGGTTTTCTGTCAAAAGAAATAAAACCAGAGCTAAAACAGCGACGTGAACATGGAAGCAGAGATTGGAATTCTACTGCTACAAGTCAAGGAACATCTGAGGCTACCAGAGGCTGGAAGAAACAAGGAAGGCTCCTCCCCTAGGGTCTCAGAAAGAGCATGAACTTCCTTACATCTTGATTTTGGACTTTTAGCCTCCAGATGGTAAGAAAAGAAATTTCTGCTATTTCACACCATCCAGTTTGTGGTACTTTGTCATAGCAGTCCTAGGAAATTAATACTGTATGATAACGTGTGCTGCCAATGCACTTCTTAAAGTAATGACTCTAGAAAAGAATGTAAGATAGGCTAAGAGCCTTCATCTGGTTTATTCTTGAATCTAGGTAAATATTTCTCTTAATGCAATGAATTCTTTTTGCAATTACATTACATTATAACCTCAGAGTAAGTCAAAAATCAATGAGAAAACGTTGTGTCCAACATCCTATTCTTCCATTGTTGGGGTGTGTGTGTGTGTATGTATTTGACATGGAGTCTCGCTCTGTCACCAGGCTGGAGTGCAATGGCACAATGTCAGCTCACTGCAACCTCTGCCTCCTGGGTTCAAGTGATTCTCCTGCCTCAGCCTCCCGAGTAGCTAGGACTACAGGCATGTACCACCCCGCCCAGCTAATTTTTGTATTTTTAGCAGAGATGGGGTTTCACCATGTTGCCCAGGATGGTCTTGATCTCTTGACCTTGTGATCCGCCTGCCTAGGCCTCCCACAGTGCTGGGATTACAGATGTGAGCCACTGCACCCAGCTAGTTCTTTGATTTTAAAGAGTAAACTCTACATGTTTCTGGTTAAGATTTCATTTGTAAATTCATCCTGTCATTCCTAGCCATTGAGATCTTTTTGTAACCAGTCATCCCACATCCTAAATGTACTGTTCAACTTCATATTATGCAAAAGTGTGGTTCCTCTACCACCTGTCTTCAATGAAATCATTAAGAAAATATTGTTTCAGACAAGGCTGAAGACAGGATCCTTCTGTACACCCAAGATTCCCACAGAGTAGACATCAATCCATTACTCACCACTCTCTACCAAATGTAACTCAAGAAAGTAACTTAAGATGATATACTTGCATTTCTCTACCTTGTCTGAAGGGGTTTTTAAGTCTATTATGCCTTCATAGGTGCCAGATATTAAAATTTTGTCCAATACTTCTTTGTCTTCCAGTCTAGCAACCCATTAAAGAAAGCAAAATATCTGTATGGCATAACCCATGTTGGTTATAGTTATATTGAAATCTCAAAGTTTCTTATAATGAAACATTTTACAAACTAACATCATGGTCATGTAAGAATTGAGGTATACACCTTCTTTCAGAAATTCATATTGAATGTCAATATCTATCACATTATTACTGAAGTTTACAATAATGATGCAGAAGCATATGGTGCAGAATCTCAAGAAGCAATTTTAGCTGAGAGTGGTGGCACATGCCTGTCGTCTCAGCTACTTGGGAAGCTAAGATGGGAGGATCACTTGAGCCCAGCCTGGGCAACACAGCAAGACCTCATCTCTTAAAGTGGTTTTGTTTAGTGTCCTCTCTTCAGGAAGGAAGAGTCTTGTATTTTGAGTTCAAGCGGCTGTCAACAAGACTTTATATTTAAGTACCTATTAGATACCACATGCATTACAGATGGCTGTGTGGTGGCTCTTACTGTGTGAAAGGTCCTTAGAGTTCACTCGAGAGTGTTGTAAAGTCACCAGCTTTAAAACACTCTCAAGAGATGCTCTCTGCTGTTGGAAAGAGGCAGCTTCCAAAGTCAAAATTCCAAAGAAGGTTCTCTTCCATTAGTGGATAATTTTCTAAATATAAACTTTAATCTTCCTCTTCATAAAATACCTTCATTTTGCTTTAATTCCAAAATTAATCACATTCATTTTCACAGGATCAACCTCAAGTCTAAGGAAATGATCTTGTTCCTGCTCTTTCCTTTCCCTAGGTCCAGCCTGTCACATTTCTTAAACTTTTCTCTCTGAATTCAACAACAAAAAATGACTGCTTGATGTGCAGAAGCTTGCCAAGCCTCCTGAACAGTTATTCATTTGAGTCAGTTTCAAATCAAAATCATGTTAAGATCACCCATAGTAGCTGCAAATAACTCCTCTGCATACAGAACAATTAAATTACACTAAACTCATGATTTGGGAAATCAGTTTTCAAGGGGTAGTTTCCAAAGCTCTAGATCAATTTTCAGGATAATATTATTTAAATGAGGGAAAAAAGAACTTTCATAATTGACAGGATTCAGTCAAGAATCATATCAGCCACTGCTGATGTGACTTACTGACCACCAGGAGTGGTGCAAATGGCTTCTCTATCACCACAACAAACTAACCTCAACCCACTAATAGTGCTTCTGGTAACCACTGCTGTACACTTATCAGACACCAGTGGTTTTTCAAATTACGTAGTTTCTTGACCCTAACAAAGTGTCTCAATTACACTATGCTGGGTGAAGGAGGGTGGCCACAAGATATCTTTCATCAGGGGAAGGAATGCTATGCATAGGACAGCTCTGATTTTTCTGAAGTCATCAGATACCAAGATCCTTGGATAAGTAAAAAAATATTAAGCTAGTTTCTTCATTCCACTTACCCAAACTACAGCTATTCTCCCCCACTTCCTCATATCTCCTCAGAAGAGCCCAGAACTAACAAGCAAGAGTTTCTCAAAATTCCCTTAAACACACACACATCCGACGAAAGTGAACCTCTAGAACATCATCAAGAAGCAAGTATCAAAATAAACGTAAGTTCTTGTAGATGTTCTTCCACCTACGAGAACTACCCAGAAGATATGACAAGTTGAAGACCAGGACTGCCTTCTTTTAATGTCTATTTGGGTATGGTAACATGGGAGCTGCAGGAACAACTCTTCCCAATACACTAGACCAGCAAGGTCTCTCATCCAGGGCAGAGTTTTTAAAGATCATCTATGACAGTAAAAGAGCAGGGAATGACAGATACCATAGTTACCCCCCGAAGAGTTATATTTTGGGGGATGGGCAGATAATATGTCATTTGGTCATAGGATATTAATCCCCTATGATTCAGCTAAACTTCATGGGGAACGCACAGGAGGTCTGCCAGCTGAACCAGCAGGGCAAAGTAAGTCTTCAAAATCTTGGAGGAGAAAGAGTGAATAACTAAACATGCAGTTTAAATGACGACACAGCGCAGATCATTCAACATTAAAAAGCCTGCTTTTGACTACCAGGAAGAGGCATGAGAACACAGCATGTGAGGCGAAAAACAATGAGATGCCAGAGAATTTTAAGCCCCAAGTCATACTTTATTACATAAGGAGGAATGAAAACTTAAAAATACTTTGGCTGGGTGACAGAGCGAGACTCAGTCAAAAAAAAAAAAAAAAAACTTTGGATTTTCAGAATATTAGATAATTTTCACAATTCTCAAAGGGCCAAAGTATGAAAGAATCATCAAAATAAATAGGTCTCTCTACAAAGATTAAAGAATTTGAAAAACAATTAATTAGGAAGTATTAATTTGGAGTCATTTGGGCAACTCCAAACTTTACCAGTTGCTTAAATTTTAGGGCATTCATCTTATGGAACACATCTGAATTGAAAACATAAAATAAAACCAACTGATGCTTTTCAAAGTGGCTGCAGAAGCTGGAACCTACCTACATGTTAATTAAATCTGTAGCTTTCAACATCTGTGTCTCACAGATATTAAAACAGTGAGGTTGGTTCAGTTTGCCTCTTGGTGAGGTCTTGTCAAAAGGAGATTAGTGATCAAAACCAGAAATGTTCAGTAAGACCGAAAAGTTCTTTTTATTTGTTCCTTTGTTCTCTCTGTGATGACATCAAGATGATCCCAGTGTCCATGGAGAGAGCAGAGCAGGTTTCGCCCCTGAACCAATAGGGCAAGGCAAAGGAAGCACAAATCCCACAAAATTTCAGAGAACAAAGCATAGGGAAAAGAATGCAAAGTGTGCCCTCTATTGGTCCATGTGTTTTCATTGCTGAGGTGATTAGTTGGCAATTGTATCCAGCAACAGGAGAGAGACTAAGGCCATCGTGACACAAAAATTCTAAAATGTGCTGACACAGAAACAAAAATCTAGCAGGAGCCCTCTTGGCCAGAATTGAAGAGTGCTAATCCCCAGTTCTGGCCATTCTATGAACTGGCAGCATGATGCCTCAAGTCAGATCAATGCCAGCACTGCATGTCACCAGCTGGAAAGCTACAACAGCTATTTCTAAAACTATATATTAACTGTTTTCTTAATGAGATAAAAGTTAGATCACATGAGAAGTTTTAACAAAACCCCTATACTGTATATTTATGTTATACTTTTATAAACTCTTTAGTGGGATGGAGAGAATTTAACAACTATTGTCTTTGAGTAAGGAATTACTTGCCAAGTAATTATTTACTGAAATAAATCTTGAGATAGTGCTTCCAATGTGGTTTCATATTGTTAAATATAAACATAGCAAATGGCTGAAAACTCACACAAGGAAAATAAATTTTTAGAAAACAAGTATCTATATCACTTTGAAGCAGTCATTTGGCATCATGCTAATTTGGAAGGTCCACCTCCTATTTTTTAAGCCAATGCTTCTTAACCTATTGAAAGAAAGAGGTGAAACTTGGACTTCTTTGAGACTTTAGTGGAAGCTCTATATTGTCCTTCTACACCACAAAAAGCACAGAAATCAGAAAGCTTCTAATTTCAGAAAGCTTGCAAAAACCCTAGCCCTACCTCTGGACCCCAAGTTAAGGAACCCTTCTCAAAACAAACATGCTGAACTGGATAACTTCTTTTTTATAAGTGCTCTTAATATCTTTCAGCAAGAGATGAAAATCGAAAAAGTTTTAAGTAAATTGTAGAAGGTTTTCTCCAAATGACTAGATGAGAAAGGCTACCTATAATCATTTTCTCTACATTTTAGAGTAAAAATAAATATTTAATACCTTTGCTCTAACCCTTATTGTAACATGTGTGTTAAACACAAAATACACATACACACCAATACACACATACATGAACACATGTACAGGCAAGTACACACATGCACACACACATTTGTTCTGGCTATTACAATGCTAGAAATGTTTCTATAATTTGTATTCAAAAATAATTTTAAAAATTACCAATGCAAGTATGCAAATTTTTGCTAAAATATACTTATGGTTTTACCCATCAATTACTCCAACCCTCAGCCTTCAGTTATTTAATATTCATTACTTCATTAGCATAATTATGAGTTGTAGGAAGTTCTGGGGCTCAATAAAAGTCTGTGGTCTGAAGAACTTTTGAATGGGTTCAAAGGGAATTTCTTTTCTTTGAATTAACGTTTATGTTGAAACATACTTTGTACAGGAAAACTCAGTGAATTCAGGAAAGTTGAATTCTAGCTCTATTCTCTTAACTGTTAGTTTTGAAACCACACATTTCTGTAAGCAGCTCACCTTCTGTATAAGTCAAACAGGTCCCACTTCATTCAAAGGACACTGAAATGTCAGTGTTCTCCTGGAAGGCACTACACAGAACTACGTGGTCTCTTCATACTTACAGAACTTGTTCTAAAATACACACACATCTGTGTCTCTCATTGGTATGTCCATGTAGCTATATTATACTAAAATCATAAATATAACTAGGATTAAATTTTTCCTGTATTAACTTATATTATTAACATAAGTATCTTTTGAGAAGGCAAATACCACTTTCCTTTATTTTCTCCTAAATTACTATTCATTCATATGGTCAAACTGTTTGGGTATAAAAATCCTTTATTGCCCTTTTCTATAAAATAAGTATTTTTTAATATATGGGTTACCAGCTGGGCACAGTGGCTCACACCTGCAATCCCAGCACTTTGGGAGGCCAAGGCAGGAGGATCGCCTGAGGTCAGGAGTTCAAGACCAGCCTGGCCAACATGGCAAAACCCCATTCTACTAAAAATACAAAAATTAGCCGGCCATGGTATCAGGCATCTATAATCCCAGCTACTTGGGAAGCTGAGTCAAGAGAATCACTTGGACCCAGGAGGCGGAGGTTAAGTGAGTCAAGATCGCAACAGTGCACTCCAGCCTGGGCGACAAGAGCTAAATTCCATCTCAAAAAAAAAAAAAAAAAAAAAAAAAAAAGTGTTCCCCCACCACCACCAGTTTTCTCTACTCTACCCACAAATCACCTGTCACTTGGAATACTCCATCATTCAAATAACAAACAAGTATACAGACACTAGTGCACTCTGAGAAATTCTGAAATAGTCAGAAGAGGCTTCAGAATGAGTACTTGGCTGGAGATGCTTTTATACCTCGGGTCTTTTTTTTTTTAATTTTTCTTTAAATTATAAAGAATTATAAATGATGAGAATACCCATAATATTTAATCATTCCAACTTCAACTATGTGCAAACAACTTCGATTTAACAAAAACACACACACCATTTCTCATTAAGTCACCAAAATAATTTTAAGGGCAAACAACAAAAATCTCATATACAATGACGTTTTGTTCCACTACATTTTGTGGAGAAAGCACTCTAAAAGGTCTAGCCTGAGGAGTACAAAGATAAATGTACCGTAGTTCTGCCTAAGAGAAGCTTAAAATATGCCACATAAGGCAAGATAACCAGAAAAAAAGGAAAAATAAGAGTCCTGTAAGAGTAGCCCAGAAAGCTAAGAAACTATGAGGGAATAATTTATTTTGGCTTTAGAAAGGAAGGCAGAAAATTCTAGGAAGACTTCACAGAAGCAGTGGCATTTTAGGTGGGCACCACGCCACACACATGCTCAACAGCGCAAGAGCTTGAAAACACATGACATGCCTGGAAATGAAGTAATCTGGGATAGCTTAAGTGAAGTGTGCTTTCAAGGTGGTGGAAGGTTGAAAGCAGGCTGTGGTCAGATGGTGGGGAAGGCTGACTGCTACAGAAGAGGCTGGTGTTTATTCTGCAATCAATACGGAGGTCTGGGAGATTTGGGGTTTATTAGCAGAGAAGTAACATGATCAGATCTGTGGTGGAGAAAAATGGAATGTGGCAGCATTGTAAGGGATGGAGCATCGTAAGTGGATTGAAGTAGATGCTGGAGGATGAGGAGTCTATAAGGGCCTGAGCTAGGAAATACCTTTGGGAATGGAAAGGATGAGATGGATATAAGCTCACTAATCCGATATAGTTTAGGCAAGAATAAAATGATAAAGAGGCAACAGAAAAGTCAAAGACTATAGCAAGGCTCCCAGTCTGGGCACCCAGAACTCCATGGATAAAAATAAAGAATACAAGCAGAGGAACACATTTGGGAGGGGACACAAACGAGGAAGTGAATTGTCAAGTTTGAGTATGCATGAAATATCTATCCATATTGGCATTAGTTGGGAGACCTGAGTGTAGGATAATCTGAAGCTAAAAATGAAAATAAAAGAAAAGAAAAATTGAGCCTAGAATTAAAGGACTTTATGTAGAAATGAAAATTCAAGAAACAGGGATGGGTAAAATTCCCCAAGGAAATGAATAAAGGGGAAGAAACACTAGTCTACATTCTCAATGAGACTAGTGTAGTGTCACTGGCCAAAGGAAAGAGGTGATAAGATATCACCATAGGAACAAGTCCCAGAGGACTGTACCAATGCTGGACTTGGAAATGAAGTGAGTATGACTGGCCATTAAGAAACCCCTTTCTAAAATCTCTGTACCTTCCACTCAATTTCACTGTGAACCTAAAAGCACTCTAAAAATAAGTCTAACGTTTATAAACTTTTAATATTTTTCTTTTTTGTTAATTTCTGTGAAGGCATAAAAAATATCTTTAAGGAAAAGAAAATCTTTTTATTAAAAGGGTGACAGTAGAAGCCAAATAGTAATATATTGAATAGTGAATGAAACAGGATTATCAAGCCAGAGAAGGGAATAGAAGAAGTGAAGAAAAGCAGAAGAGATTGGAAAGCAGTGTGAAGAGGGAGGAAATGAGGAATTTTGGGATTAGAGGAACAGCAGCATGTTTGACATAAGCGTGACTGACACAGAAGGGTCCTAGAGGAGGTAAGAACAGGTGGAAGGTGGGCTTTGGAAAGAGTAAAAACACTATCCTTACCCAATCTTATTCTCATTCTCTCCCTGCCACCCCCTTTCCCACCCACTCCCATCTTTTCATCTTGTCGAAGAGAAAGATGAAAAGGACTAGAAAAAAATGAGTGAAAAATCTTTTAGTTCTGAAATCCCGATCCTCCATAATTTTACCATCCTCGTCACTTTCCCTACACACACACCCATATATACAGGTATGCATATATACTTTCCCTAATATGTATAATATACATTATGTATACACTTCAGTATTAATTAGCATGTTTTCTATTTATTCTGGATGAACACATGAAAATGTATAAATATAGATATACAACACTGTCTTCACTTGATCAGCCGTTGATTGCTGCAGTTAATGGAGAAAAAATAAGCTTCATGTCATCTTAAATACTGAAATTTTAAAACTTTGTCATCCCAAAGTTTATCACCTCCTTTTATCATAGTTATCAAGCTTATATCAAATAAAATCTGTCTGTCCCCTATTTCCTGCACTTGGGATGGATAAGGATACGTATTTCCAAAAGAAATAGTTTAAAGGCAGTCAGTAAGTTGGAAGGAAAGAACTACCCTGGATATTCCACAAACTGACCAGTTTGTCTCTAAATAAATCAAGAGGTGGTTTTGCATTAAGGAACTAGAAGTGTCATTTCCAAGTTGTGATTTCTGTGAATATTGGATTCTACCCAAGCTGGATTTTAAAAGCAAATAAAGAAGGCCCAGGGCCTAGGGGAATGTCACCTATTCTGAATCACTTCCAAATTTCTGTGGCAAAATACGGTGTTAGTTTGAGCACAGCAACTTTCTGACCTCTCTGTACTAGTAAGACCCTGCCTTAAAAAATTATGCAGTTATGTTGGAAGACAAAGCAGCCAATCAAAATAGAGAAAAGAAAAGAAAGAACATGTTTATTTTGCAAAGTTAAACATCACATCAGCTTTTCTGAAATACTTTGGAACTTAAAGTAAGCAAGCATACAAAATGTGTTTTGAAACTTTTTCATTTAACTGTAGGTTAGTATGTTCCATGTGTCATTTTGTATTTTGAAAGAATAACAGGAAAAGTAAACTATTTAAGAAGTACTTGTAAAAAAAATCTTCCAATCTCAATAAATTAAGAACACAAACAAATTAATTTAGCTCTATAACGTTTAAGAGAAAATATTTGCTTTTTCCAGCCTCAGTTACCAGAAACATGCCACACTATTTGTGATAAACCTTTCCTTTCTATGGAAGAAGCTAAGCCTAATTTTGTGAAATGAGGAGTTATTAGAGGAAGGAGAAGCTGAGGATTCAATGTGGAAAAGGCTACAGCAGGAAACACTTGTCATAGCACGCCCCCTGCCATAAGACCACCAGAAACATGAATTATACATTTGGAAACCTTGCTGCATTGAGAATTTTATCAAGAAGTTTTCATAAATCCCTGGTTAAAATATCACAAGGTATAAAAATAGAATGAGGGAGATACAAGATTAATTCATTACATGCCATGCTTGAGAAATTCCAGGAGACCACAATAAAGTTATGATTTGTCTATCCACCTTTCAGTATTTCAGCCTGAAATGTGGCTTACGACTTTTCCAAAAAAGAAAATAATCAAATAACTCCACTTACCATATAAATCAATCATAAGTGGTCTCCAGACCAAGATAGACAGTAGGGGTTAACAATAGCCAATCATGACTATTTTAAAGGGGGAGTCAGGGAGACAAATCTTAATATGTTACATGGAGAGGAAAATAAGGGTTGTCAATAAGCTTTACAAAATGTTGGCATGTGTCTCCCCCTCTCTAAAAGATATTCATTGTCAGTATTGTATTGTGTTTGTGTCTAACTTTTAAAAATTATTGCAACCAGGCCCCATTAGTGACTATCAAATGCATTTTTATAATTTTTCAAAATAAGGGGAAGAAAATATGGTAGGTGGGTAGTGTTATTGTTCGTGATGATCTCCCCCATTTGAAGTTTTGTCCAAAAGTAGAGAAGGTTAAAATTCTGTTTTCTCAATCTTATGGCTATATTCTGAAATAAAATATACCATTAAATGATATATCTGCTCTCCATTCCAAACTGGATGCAATTGATTTTAACTGACTAAATTATCTAATCTCTGCCAAGAATTTTATTTCATTAAGAAAATGATATTATGGAACATGTGAGATCATAGAGCAGACTAAACATAATGCCAAAGGAGTTCGGAGAATGCGCCACACTGAACGTTTGATTATTTGCAGATGGAATATGGGGAAAAAAAAAAAAAGATTCAGGTCCCAGGGGTAAGCCTAACCAATCCTGGTACCACTGCCACCTACCTTGTAGCACAAAAGCCAAGAAAGTAACTAATCTTCCAAGCTACAACACCTTTTTTAAAAAATACCAATTACTTTTCTTCCTGGAAAATAATACTTAACTGACACTATCCAAAACAAATGGGAAAAAGGGAAATGTTGGTATCACATAGGCCCTAACATGTCAACTGTCACTGCTGACATGATTTGGCCAGTAGTCAAGCATTCACTGAGGAACTAATTGAAATCAATCTTTTTGGGGAAAGCCAATTGTTTGGTATGCACAACAATTGGTGTAGGATCAATCAGTGGACATGAGATCAATTAAAACCAGCTTAAGTTTGTGAAGAGGGACAATTCACACAAATTGAGTTAGATCTCTATTCATTTCAACACTCTCACAATGCAATCCTTAAGCTTCCTTGCAAAGCAGAAAAGCTACTATCACCCTACACTGTCTGGGCAGCCCTTTAAGTAGTTCCACTTTTAATTAAAAACACAGTACACCCTTTGTTGGTACAGATAGTGTGGTCACTTTTAAGGACCACAGTTATTTTAGCCAGAAACTTGGGATTTGTAAAGGACATCTGTTAAGAAGAAAAGAATAATAATAATAAAAAAACTTTGATAGATTTTTTACATCCTTACCAATTTACAAGTTCTTGAAAGCATTTGAATTTTATTAAATCGAAAGGTTGATTTGGCATAAGCTACTACTGCACAATTTAGAGTTAGAATGTCAGTGCTTTGGGATGTGGATGGTAATCGTTACAAGAGATTCTGCTATTTGAGATAAATAGGTTCTGCTTCAGATACCTTAGAAGGCATAGGAAGATTCTTAGAGATGGCACTGCAGAGAAGGCATGCAGTATCCCTTCTGGCCGCAGGAGTGCTGTAATGTCCTTTTCCACCAAACAGCATCTCTGCATTAAGTTCTACTAAAACATACGCTTAGTTCTTCCCCACTCAACCACAATGGGACAGGCAGTGTGGATCAGAAAGCTATCACTGAATTAGTAAGTCATCTAATAAGGATCTGGCAAAGGATTTTAGATATTTCTATATTTTGCAGACTTCAAGCACTTTAGTTTTTCTAAGTAGACTGCAGCTTTGACTTATAAAAGAGGAAAAGCCTCTCCAAACACTTTTGACCATAGTGTAATCAAAAATTGCTGGCTCTGCCGAATACTCGAAAGAAAGTACTGGTATTGAGAAAGGAATCAGGACGGGAGGAGAGAGGAGATGAAAAGGGGCTTTTTCAAGACAAGTATCAATATCAAACTCTCATGGCCTTTGGGAAGAAATTTCTAGTATTTTTAAGTAGAATAATTTCTGAAAATAAACAATTTCCGAAAGTCAGAAATCAGGGGAGAGGGAGGGAGAGAAGTTGGAGAGGGTTTATCCTTACCAGCCGCAGATACCGAGACAGTTGAAGAGCAGGGACTACAGAAGTCGCACACCATCAGTTATTTGGAGCTCTGCGCTCAGGTAGGCCAATCTCTAGCTCTACCCTAGGTGAGAACAGCTTAACAATGTCCTAAAAAGCCATCAAAAAACTAAGGTTCGGAAAGTCTTCCCTAAAATCTGGATGCAGGACCGGAGTTTACATACAATGAGTTATAAACAAATCACGTCACAGGTCAAGTGAGACGTTTACATTTTGGAGAATAAGAGAAAGTCAAGATTCATGAACCCGGCGACAAATTCTAATTGCGCAAAAGTCCAAAGTGCCAAAGCGCCGGATGAAAATAGACAGCTCTCACCAGGTCCCTGGGAAGGGGCTGCTGCGTACTTTTCCTGCGCTGTTAATTCGATGTGCGTGTGGTGGGTGGTTTATGTTTAAATCCCCCCAGAAAATTGAATCGTGTCTAGCCGCCCTTCTTCTAAAATGCACTTGGATTTGTTGCATCTCCAGCAGACTCCTAGACAGAAATATGCACTAAATCTGCAGGAAAGCGAGTTCCCAGAAACCTTTCTGGAGGCTTCCACCCGCCTTCTCCGCTACGCACAAGTGATGGAGAGGGAGGGAGCAGTTAAAAAGCCGCAAGTGAATTTCATTGAGAACAGAAGCCTCCACCGGTGTAGCTGCTTTTGCAAAGCAAATGGAGAGAGCAAAGTGGGGCCTGTTTTAAAAACAAACCTCTGCAGGCGAGGACTCCCCAGAAAACCAGCGCGGGAATTGCTGCTCAATTCAGAAAGTTCCCATCTCGTCGCAGGTTCCAGAAAAAGATCTATGTTTGCCTTTTTCTGGAAATGGAGGTCCTCCCCCTCGACTTGGTACCCCTCCCAAACTCCGGAATACAAACACACGCGTGGGTACGTACACACACACACCACACACCACACACACACACTGTGCTAGGTCAAGTCCAAAGAGATCTGAGGCCGGGTTTGGGGCGCACGTGGATGGGGAAGGTAAAACAAATGAGCTACAGGGAAGATGGTTAAGAGGACAGAGAGAACAACGACCAAAAAAAAAAAAAAAAAAAAAAAAAAATGCATGCCAAATAGGAAATACGTTCTAAAGAGACAAGTTCAGGTGAGGAGGTGGGGCAGCGAACGTGATTGCGGACCGCACGACTTGGCCCTGAGCGCCCGAGTGGCGCCCAGCTCGCCCAGCTCCCAGCGCGTCTCGCCCCGGCTCCCTGCGCCTCCAGGGTGCAGAAACACGGAGTGTTCTGTAGAGCTCCAGGGTCCTAAAGGTGGCGAGTGGGGACCCGCAAAAGCTGGGGTGGAGAGCACAGCCCTGCCCATCTGAGTCCCCGGAGCCAGGGCGTGAGTGAGCACCGCCACAAGCCACCCCTGAAGCCCACACACCTTTGGCAGAGAGAGACCCACCTCGCTTACTGCGTCTCCATCGGTTGCCTTGGCAGTGGCTGTAATCCATGCAGTTCAGAATGATGAGGGCAAAGGAGAAAAGGCGAAACTGCATCTGGACGGTCGCGCGGGGGAGAGACGCCTCTCAAAGTCTAGGAACTGGAGGGCTCGCCCAAAGAGCCGGCGCCGGCCGCGCTGCTGGGGAGGACTCAGAGGGAGACTCGCCACTCAGTGACCCCGGGCCGCACCGGTCAGTTCAGCGCGATCAGCATCTCTCCGCCACGAACCTGAGAGATGAGGGAAGCGAAAACAGGGTGTGTAGGAGATGGAGAGAGCCCCGGAGAGGCAGCTGCGCCTTCGCGCGTCCCAATTTAAAGAAGAGAGGGAAGGAGGAAGCGAACCCACTGCCTAGCACGAGCCGCGGAGCGGCTTAATCCAGAGCGGGCAGCTGCGGACGAGTTGGAGAGGAAGGTGATTACAATCAGTGAATTAGCAACCTCTGCTGAGCCCTAAGCTCCAACCCGGGGGCATAGGGCGTTGTGCGGGCGCTCCGAGGAAAGGAAAGAGCTCCAAAGACAGTGAGAGTGCAGGGCTAAAAGAACGCTCTTAGGCCATTTGGAGTCCACGGCAGGGTACCCAAGCGCCGCGGCTGCGGCTGCCTTGGTGTGGGTTGCCTACCGTGCGCACGTCTCGGGCGGCGCGGCCTCCCTAGGCGCGGTGCTCCATCCCAGGCTCGGGAAGCGAGCCGCTTGGTTAGCACGTGGGCTGGGGAAAAGTTTGCCGAGACCGGCCGGGAGCGCCTGGCAGCTCTGGGATTCCAGCGGCCACCACGGTGTTGGCGGCGCCGGGCAGAAGCGCGGAGCGGCGGGTGCAGCCACTGGGATGCTCCGTCCCCGCCCGCGAGCGCGGTCCCCGGGCTAGGGGTGCGCCGGCTCTCACTCTCTACGTCCCTAACCAATTGTGTCGCTTCCTGCGCTTTCTCCACGCTCACTTCACAGCTAAGATTTCGTTCTTTCCGAGCTGTAGAAGGTAGAACGCTCCCGGGAGGACGAAGTGATCCGAAGGGATGTGGCGAGCGCACTTTCCGATGGAGATGCAGACTGGCTGAGGCTCGGGATGCTTCTATAAGTAGGTGGTGCTGTGGTCCAAGGCATCTAAGTCTAGGCTGCCTTGGAGTTCCTGGGTCCTAAAGCCAGAAACGCCCGGTTTCCCTGAGGTCCTAAAGAACGCTGACAGCCAACAGCTCGCCTAACTCCGGGCTAATCCTCTTCGGGCTTTCCAAAATGGGAAGGATAAAGAGTAGCTGGAATGGAGACGCCCCCTGACCTTGCTGGGTCCCAGAACCCGGCTGTTCACCCCCAAGGAGTCCTCTCCAGAGCTCTAAGGTCAGTTCCAATGGCAGCACCAACTTTTCTGCAGGGGGATCTGACTGAAGGACTGATGACTCCCTTTAAACTTTTGCAATATGCCACACCTCTGCCACTTTTTAATTTACATCTTGTCTATGTTTTGCAGGAAGGTATGGTAGCCGGCTGAAATTACTCATAAAATGCGCCCCCACTTTGAGGAGTGAGATGGGTATTCCCAATAGCTTTTGCTCATCCTCAGAACTGTTATTTACTTTGTTTCTCCTCCAATAAAACTAACAAAAACCTGTGATCCATTGCCTGAAGTACTCAAGAAGTTGGGGCCTTGATTCTTTAAAATAATTTTAAAAGTTCACTTCCCACTAAAGTATTTTCATTCTTAATGCTCCTCTTTCCTCCTCCCATTTCCAAAGTCTCCTGAATTAAACTTTTAGGTGCTCTGGGTTTGGGGGAAATATTCTGTTTAACAAAGTGTTACATTAAATAGACTTGATGCCATCCAATTTCATTCTAGTGAAATCTGTCCTGCATTCACTATTGTAGGAAAAAATGTATGTATTCCTTAAGCAAAAGATAAGAATTTATGCCACTAACCGTTGGCAGTATGAATGTCTATAGATATGCCCACAGTTACCATATTATTCTGATAGCATTTTATACTATTTAAATTCCCTTTTTTATTCCTTCAGTTTCAGAAGATGTTCAGAAATTTGATGACTTAAAAGACAATCATATGAAAAGAATATTGTAGTACTCATATTTATTAACTATTCTATTATTGCCTATTCATAACTATTTTACAGACTCACTATTACATAGTGGTATTTATGTGCTAAGAATTTCAGCAGTGTGCCTTTGATGCATGCCTGAGAACACCCAAGTAAATCTGAGTTGAGGTCATTGGTCCCATTTCATAGATAAGAAAATCCAGCCCTGAGACTGGCCCACAGGGCACAAAGAGAGTTGACAAAACACACTTCAGAAACAGTGGATCTGTTTCTTGACTTTTGAGTCCTTGATTTTTATCACAGAATTTGGAAGCAATTGGAAACATTTCAGTGTAGGGAGTGGCCTCAGTGTTTGGCATAACTTGATATTTCTTGATCATCTTGATATGATGCTGGATATCTCTTCAGCACCATAAATATATACTTTCCAAATATAGTCATATATGCACATAACAAATGAATTGTACTTATAAAGGAGTTAAGTCTATGGGAGAAAGGAAGTCTTCCCTAAGTAAGGCCCCCTGCCTCCTTGCAAAGCTTTGAGATCCCTTCCAGATCAATGGTAATCAGTGTCCTTTAAAATATTTAAAGGCAAAAGTAAACACACGACCAAGCAGATCTAACACTACCATTAATCACCTGGGTCACTTTGGGCAATTTTCTTGGTCTCAGTTTCCTTGGCAGTATTTTTAGGAAATCTGCCCAAGGTCTCTTTCACTTCTACATGTTCTGGTTTACAATCAATTTTCTATTTTTACTAGGAAGTTTGCTGTGGTATCTAACCAGTGTGAGGGCAAACTCATCAGTGATGGTTCTTTGTGTAGAAAGAATAGGGTTAGCCACTGCTGTCCTTAGTTAAATTTACAGACCACTTTCACCCTTATCCCTTCAAAGACAACTTTCCATAATTTTAATTTTAATCCTTTGTGTTGTACAGTTGATCCATTTTTAGCCAGAGATGCTTTTCAGTTTAGTGAACCCCGAGATTCAGTTCATGAGGAAGAATTTTGATAGCACCACTTCTGTAGAAAATTGGTTAATTTGTTTAGTAAGAAAAGAATAGGCTCTGAAAGAAAGGAAAATTCTTAATTCCTTCTTTTGCTCCCTCCTGGTCTATCTTTGCCTCTTAAAAGACACCAGTGAACCTTAAAACTCTGTCAGATTTAGTTCTTGGGATACTTGGAGTCTCACACTTAATCACTTTGGGGCTAATTTGTTGATAATGCAGATTTTTTTTTTTTTTTTTTTTTTTTTTTTTTTTTTTTTTTTTTTTTTTTTACATTCACTGAATATTTTTCCTGACTTCAAAATCCCAGGAATGTTCTTGTTACTAAAAAATACAACCCTAACGGATCCTAGACTATCATTAACTTTAATCCCATATCTCTGCTTCCTTTCATTTCTAAACTCTGAATGTGGTGTTGTTGAGGCTCACAGCTCACAGTTTCTCCATCTTGGAGACTCAATGGACTTTTTCTTCAAACTGAGTTTATATAGTGGTTTCATTAACCTGGCTTTGTAAATCGACTTGTGCCTGGGTTCTGTTTATAGAGAAGTATACTGAGGAGGATGACTCTATACCACTCATTGGTGATAGGGAAAAATAACTGAGGGCAGAAGTGGAGGATGATGTTATAGATAGGAAATAACTTCTGTATTTTATTTTTTGACTTGTAATTGTTCATACAGCTCAGAATTCAATCCTTACAAAAGAGCATAACAGGGCAAAGTCTCTCCTACCTCCTTCTCTCAGGCATCCAGTTTTCCTTAGAGTCAATCAGTTATTCTTGTACAAACTTTCAAGGTTTTTGGTATACTTCAGGAGATCTTTTGTGCTTATCAAATGAGTAACTTGATAATCTTTTTGCTTATCAAGCAAGGAGAGAAGGAAGAATGTATTATATATATGTACATGCACATATATAGGCATACATATATGTGCATGTACATATATATAATACATTCTTCTCTGTTTTATAATATATTCTTCCTTTTATGCAACTAGTAGAATACTGTATTCACTAATCTATACTTCGATTTTTTTTTTTTTTTTTTTTTTGAAATGGAGTCTTGCTCTGTCACCAGGCTGGAGTACAGTGGCACAATCTGGGCTCACTGTAACCTCCGACTTCCTGGTTCAAGCGATTCTCCTGCCTCAACCTCCCCAGTAGCTGAGATTACAGGCACACGTGACCATGCCCAGCTAATTTTTGTATTTTTAGCAGAGACAGGGTTTCACCATGCTAGCCAGGATGGTCTCGATCTCCTGACCTCGTGATCCGCCTGTCTCGGCCTCCCAAAGTGCTGGGATTATAGGCATGAGCCACCATGGCATCAGTTCATAGAGAACTGTCCTGTTCTTTTTATACAGTCACATGTTATCTCATTGTATGACTGTATTTAGCCAGCCTCCCTACCAATAGACATTTAGATTGTTTTCATACTTTTTATATCTTAAGCAATGCTTCAATTAACTTTTTCATGTGTCATTTTACCTTTCCATTATAAATTCTTAAAAGTAGAAAAGTTGAATCAAACAGTTGGATATATGTGTGTGTGTTCTGCAAATTGCCTTTCACAAAGGTTCTTTCATATTACACCATGTGAAAATGCCTATCTCTAGATGCCGGCCAGCACTTTTGACTTTTGACACTTGTAGGCAAAAGTGGTATCTCAGTAAAGTGTTAATTTGTATTTGTTTTCTTTTAAATGAAATTTTGTGTGTCTTTAGTATGCTCCACCCATTTGTATTTTCTTTTCCATGAACTTTCTGAAGATATAATTTGCCTATTTTTCTATTGTGTTCTTGGTCATTTGTTTTTGTTTGTAGAATTTGCATATATTGATATATAGTATCTTTTGTGACTTGAGTTGCAAATATTTTTCCAAGTTTCTCATTTTCTTTTGACTTTGTTTTTGATGTATATTAATATGTAAAAAATTTTAAATACTTTTACATAGTACAGTTTGCCAGTCTTATCTTTTATAGCTTCCTGTGTTATACTTGAGAAAGCTCTTCCTCACTATTTATGACAAACCCACAACCAATATCATACTGAATGGGCAAAAGCTGGAAGCATTGCCTTTGAAAACCAGCACAAGACAAGGATGCCCTCTCTCACCACCCCTATTCCACATAGTATTGGAAGTTCTGGCCAGGGCAATCAGGCAAGAGAAAGAAATAAAGGTATCCAAATAGGAAGAGAGGAAGTCAAATTGTCTCTGTTTGCAGATGACATGATCCTATATTTAGAAAACCCCATTGTCTCAGCCCAAAATCTCCTTAAGCTGAGAAGCAACTTCAGCAAAATCTCAGGATACAAAATAAATGTGCAAAAATCAC
>NW_016808026.1:4901566-4923675 GCF_001698545.2 Rhinopithecus bieti
GTATACCTATGTAACAGACCTGCACATTCTGCACATGTATCTCAGAACTTAAAGTATAATTTTAAAAGAGAAAGAAAATGTTCTTCCTTCTGCCATTCTTTTAGATTTTCATTTAGGATTTTTCTAATATATTTTGTCAATGTTAACAACCATAGGATACTAGTGATTTTATGACTGTACACTGTGGGCTACAGTAGAATAGATTTAAAGTTTTCTGAATCTTTCATAAGCATTTATGCTCATAGATTTGGTTGACTTTGGCACTGATTCTTGTTTTCATTAGCTAATTGATTTAGAGTTCTCTTATCTTTTATGTTATCTGATATTCATTCTCAGATTTCAAATTTCTCACAATCTTTTTATTCATTGTTGATATTTGTTGTATGCACTCTTCCAGTCTAGAATTTATCCTTTAATTGCTTTGGAACAAATTATGGCATTTTTGCCATTGTATTACTATTGATAGTTTTTTCCTGTTAAATGTAAGCAGAATGTCTGTTTTGCTAGTTTCATGTGATAGCCTATGTTCATTTAATATATTTTGTATGAAGTAATTATATTAATATGAAAAGTCTTCAACAAGGTCACTGACCAGTCCTTATCTAGGCTAATTTGTTGTTTTAAAAAGCCACATCATAATCACTTATTTAACATTTAAAAAATGTGTAAATATTTGACTCCTTCAAATGTTAATACTGTCTTCTGCCACTTGAAAACTCATCTGTGGACTGATGTGATGAAGCCTATTTCTCATTTTGTGCTTCATCCCCATGGAAGAAGTCCAGGAGGCAGCTTTGTTGACTTCAAAGGAAGGCCAACGCAGACCAGCTCAAAAGAGAAAACTCAAGATTTGACCCAAAGTTTTCAAATCATTTTCCTTAGTGAATCTTCTGTGCCCTGAGCTCTTTTGAACTAAAGTAATATGTGTCATTTCCATTATTTGTGATATGAATGTGGTTGCTAGAAGGAACTGTTACTCCACACAATTAACAATAGATTCTCAGTTTTCTTAAGAATTAGGCTGAGTTTTCACTAAATGAATAGAATGTCTGGATTTACTGTATTCGTGAACACTCAGCTTGCTATGCTAATAGGAGTAAACAATAGAACAGGTAATTCGTAAAGGCAGGAAATATCCTCCTCTGAACTTTTTTCTGTACTAGTATCCAAAATAGATATGCCTCCCCTAATCATTCCATTTGTCTTTAACTTACAGTTGTAATGAATTGTGTTACTGCTCAAGAGCAAATTTGTCAGCTACCCTCAGCAAATGTACAAAAGTGTATGTCACACATTTTATGTACTAGTTTTACTTCTTGCTCCATTTTATGTTTCTAGCCTTATTTTCCCTTTCCCACATTTTCCTCAGCTATTTGCAATGTATTTTACTTTGCTACTTTGCAGTATCATGTGCATCTCTAGAAGCCCTTTCAACCTTGGGACAGTATGGAAAAATTGTATTGCAGATAAAAGAAAAAATATATACACAGGTCAGAGAACAAATGTGGAAATTCTTCTAGTTGCAAAACATGTCTATTCTAACTATTCATTCCAGAAGTGAAGAAATAAACATGGGGTAGGTTTGGTGATCAACTAAGCCCACTAGGGCATAGGTTCAAGCCAATACTCCAGAAATCATCCAGTCTTCATAGGCCTCTCTAGCGTGGTGAATCACAATGACATTTTGGGCATCAAGAAACTAATGTCAGTCTAGAGTTAATCTCCAGTCATCCCCAAAAGTCCAGTTAGTTCCCCTTCCCAGAAACAGTCATCTGAGTAAATGGACTGAGGTCCTATTGTGGAAGACCGGGAAAAAGATTTACAGTGAGGATGCTGGTTCCAGAGACTTGATCTCTTCATTCAACGAGCTCAGGGGCTATGAACTGGCTCAAGTCTGGAACTGGTTAAGCTATGGCTCTCTGTTGTAGTGACTTGAGTGATACCTCTGTTAGCCAGAAAGGAAATACTTCTACTATCCAAATCAAGAAAGACATTAGTAAGCTTCTCATCTATTTCAGTCCTAGAGAAAAAATAAGTTATAAATACCAGCTACAGGCCGGGTGTGGTGGCTCATGCCTGTAATCCCAGCACTTTGGGAGGCTGAGGCGGGTGGATCACCTGAGGCCAGGAGTTCAAGACCAGCGTGGCTAACATAGTGAAATTCAGTATCTACTAAAAATTCAAAAATTAGCCAGGTATGGCGGTGCGTGCCTGTTGTCCCAGCTACTTGGAAGTCTGAGGCTGGAGAATCACTTGAACCTGGGAGGCGGAGGTTGCAGTGAGTGAAGATCATGCCACTGCACTCCAGCCAAGGTGACTCTGTCTCAAAATAAATACCAGCTACAATCATATGACTAGTTGCAAAACACAGACTATGGTAGTTGTAAGTATTTCCTCCTTGATTTAAAATGAATATCGAATATCAATATTTTTCATCTCATATTCCTCTATTATCTAAAATAAGATTTTTAACTGTAGTTAACCTTATATCTCAGTATTTAAACTACAGAATATGAAATAGTGAGTGTAACTCAGATAAAAGAATGAATATTACCCTAGGATGAATAAATGGGCAGGTGAGACTTTGTATATTTCCATTTGGGAAGAAAGTATGTTTTGTGTGGATAAGTGTGCCATGTTACATGGAAGCACAAATTTGGGAATTAAATGTGGTTAAAAGAGGCAGGGGTTGGGTGCCAGATTGTCAAGGGATGGACTGTTGTGATTTGCAGCGTGTCCCCTGGGGTCAGTTGGGAACTGTATTTCCCAAGGCTCCTGCTGTATAACGATTTTGCGTTAGAGTTGGATAAAAGAAGAATTATTTGAAATTTGGTGGGGTAGAGATGAAAAATAAAACAGTTGTTAAGCCTTTCAGAAAGTCTTTTCACAGTAAGATCATGAGGGACACAGCAGAGGTCTACAGCCAGTAGCAGCTTGAAACTCATTCTCCTCTGCACGATGTCCAGCTCTTCCTCCTGACTAATGGCCCTGGGACCCTCAGAGAGCCCAGGCCCATCACCATCTAGTTATAGAGTCAATTTATTTCGAAAGACCTCTCCACAAATTTCTCTGTCACCATCACACTATGGTGGCTGGGGATGCTTAGCTTCTCAGACACATTAGTGGCTCCTCTGATTCTCCGTTCCCTTTTCAGAACTTTACTTCCTCAGCTGTAAGATCTCATTCCTATTGTAAATCCATTATTTATAGCACCCAGTGACTCTGTTCCCCTGACTGAATCATGATGGACACAAATATTATATATTATATATTGATTTTCCACTACAAAAAATGAAAACTTGTTTTTCTCCTGCTTCTTCCCTATCCACCCTCCTCCCATTCTTCAAATATGGTTAGATCAATATTAAGTGGTTCTATTAGTATGACTAAATATGTTATTCAGAGCTGAGTCATGTAGGAAACCGTGACTACAGTTACTTTTCTGGCAACTTTGTGTTTTCTCTGGAATTATCATCACCTTGTTTTCTCCTTTGCAGAGTTTTCTTACCAGAAATTCAACCCAAACTTTCTTCAGGTCGTTTTAATTACCTCTTAATACGCTCATTCATACCATGTAGGCCATCAGTTTCATCTTCTTAATATACCTTTTGAAAGCTCTGGCAAGCTTCAGCTAGACTAGTTCACCTTTGTGCCTGATACATAGTTTTCATTCTAGGATGTCCCCTCACTATCTTCCTAAGGATTCCTTTTCTTTCTCACCTCTGGTGGACTTTGTTTCCTGTGTCTCATATCTTCCTTTTTCCTAATCCTTCATTGTGGTGAAGAATATTCTCCAAGAGTTTCCTAAAAATTTTGCATAGGGATAAATATTTTGAAGTTTTACACATCCAAAATATGCCCCTATTCTACCCTCCCAACTGATTGTTTGACTGTATAAAATTCTAGATTGAAATCATTCTCCTTTAGTATTTTGAAGGCATTTCTTCATGGCTTTTTACCTTCCGATATTGCTTGGCAGAAGGTGAAAACCATTCTGATTACTGATGCTTTTTTATGTTCCTTGTCCCAGAAGTTTAGAAGCTAGAAATTTCACTGAAAGTACTTAGGTGTGGATCTTTTTTCACTGACTTTGCTGGAAGTTTGATGACCTTTTGCATCTGCAAATTTATGTCCTTCCAGTCTTGAAATATTCTTGAATTGTTTTGTGGATGATTTTTCTCCCCTTCATTTTCTTGCTCTATTTTTTTTTTAACATCTATTGTTCAAATATTGGACTGTATAGAGTGGTCGTCTAATTTTTCTTCATTTTCTCCCTATTTTTCATCTCTTTCTCTCTGCTGTTTGGAATATTCTCTCAGTTTTATCCTCCAACTCTTCTAATGCATTTTCATTGCTTTTCTCATTTTGTTAAAATGCAAGAGGTCTCTTTTACTTTATACAAATTTCTTTACTGTATATTAGTCTGTTTCTTCCAAACTGCTTTTCTCTGTGTTTGTGTCTTTACCTTTCATCTTTAAGGATTTGAGGATTTTCTTGATATGTGGTAATCCTTAGATATTTGCTTATATTTAAAAGTGAAATAAAAGGCTGATTAATAACTCATCACACTTGGGTGATGCTTTTCAACTTGAGCTTTACCAGATGGTAAAAATGGACCATACATAAACTGACTGAGATATTTATTAGGGAAATCCAAATATAATTTATTTAATTGTTTTCACTGGTTGGCTGGATTTCCCAGAGAAAAGTTTGCCAGGATTCTTCCAAAAGGGTAACTCCTGGAGGAACAGGGAGGGTTGGGGGTGGATAGTGATTGTCTTCTCTTTTATTCTTCTTTTCCTTGTGGACCCTTCCCCTTTTGAAAAAAAGGTATTTTGCTGAAGATTTAATGGAGTTTCTAGAAAGAGCAAAAGTAGAAGCATGCAAATCTGTTCTATTGTTGTTTTTCTTCATGTGTTTTGCCTTTATTCATTCAACAAATATTTAATGATGTCCTTTATATTGACATTGACATTGTTAGGGTGCTGAGGATACAGCAGTGAGAAAGGAAGATAAGAACTTTCCCCTTATGAAACTTACATCCCAACTGAGAAGAGTTAAAATATAAAAGTAAATAAATAAACAAGAGATTGTCTTTGACTTTCAAGGTTTTATTTTATTTTAGTACTTTTTATTCTGATACAATATTTAAAAGTCCCAAATAGCCTTTACCAAGTATCACCAGTTACTTAAAATTTACTTCATTTCTTTTATCATTCACTTTATAGCTATGCATTTTAAAAATAGAAACTATTGATGAGTAAACTTTAAACATGGTCTGTTACTCCGAAATACTTCAGTGTATACTTCCTGAAACAGTAACACCTACTTATATAACCTCAATATTATGAAAATTAGAAAACTTAATATTGATGTAATATTATTATCTAATCCAAAGTCTATATTCAAACATTCTGAGCTGTCCAATATGTCCAATAAGTTACAAACTTGTTCTCCAAACCAGGATTGAGTCAAGAAATATATACTATATCTAGTTGTCATGCTTGTTTGTCCCCTTTAGCCTAGAACTGTTCCTCAGGCTTACTTTGTCATTCATGTCCTTGATGTTTTTCAAAACCACAGTTCATTTTGTCCAGTGTCCTTTAGTTTGGCTTCTGATGTTTCCTCATAACTAGATTGAGGTTATGCTTTTTTTTAGGAGAAATGTCATGGAATTGATGCGGTATCTGCCGTAGGACATAACATCAAGAGGAACATGATGTTGGTCTATCCCATCATGTCAAGAAGAAGAGGATGTTGATCTGTTCCATTACCCAGTACTTGGTTAAGATGTTGTCTGTCAGGATTTTACATGGTAAAGTCACTATTTTTCCTTTTGACATTAACAATTAATATATGGAAAACAATTTGGGACTATGGAAATGTTCTTGTTCTCATTAAACTTTCACCCACTAATTTTGGTATCTATTAGTAATTTTTGTCTGATCAATTATTACTCTGATGATTGTTGATTGGTAACTTTCTAACTATATTATTTTTTCCACAATTCTTAGTTGTCATTCTACTGTAAGAAAGAGCTTTTTCAATTGGGTTCAGTGGCTCATTCTTGTAATCCCACCACTCCTGGAGGCCAAGGAAGGAGGATCACTTATGGCCAAGAAATTGAGACCAGCCCTGGCAATATAGTGAGACCCTGTCTCCACCAAAAAATAAAATAAAATAAAATAAAATAAAATAAAATAAAATAAATAAAATAATGTTTAAAAATCGCCAGGCATGATGGTTTGTGTCTGTAGATCTACGTACTTGGGAGGCTGAAGTCGGAGGATCACTTGAGCCCAGGAGTTGGCGGTTGCAGTGAGCTCTGATCATATCATAGCTCACATGCATTCTGGCCTGGGTAAAGAAGGGAGAGAGGAAGGAGGGAGGGAAGGAGGGAAGGGGAGGGAGGAAGGAAGGAAGGAAGGAGGGAAGGAAGGAAGGAAGGAAAGTTTCTCTTTTCCAGGAATGATTGATTGGTATCAGTGTGGACTCATGGATTCTTATTTTGTTTAACGAGTTATATTGTATTATTATATTTATTTTGATGCTTGATTGGTCCCAGATTTGGCCTGTGAGAAAATTTTAAACTAGGTTCTGTGTCCTTCTGATATGTTCTCAACATACTTTAAACGCTTTTTTACTTTTTTGTACAACCCTAACTTTCAGACTCATCTTGTATTTTCCCTCTTCAAGCCTTGGAATGTGTCTTTTCTCCGGGTAGTCTTGGCTTCTTTTAGTGGAGAATTATATTATGCAATGAAAATCTGGATGATGAGTGTATGCATTGCTGCTGTAGTGTCATAGCTTCAAGCTCTTTTCAGTGTCAGCGTTAAAACCATGAGTTCTTTATGTACTTCCCTATTCCAATCCAACACTAAGTTTATTCTAGCCTTTCCCCTTCCCATATTTGTAACTACCTCTGCAACAGTGATAAATGTGATTTGGAAATAAATATAAAGAGCCATTACTTCTTTTGTGTAAGTGTCAAGAAAAGCATTACAGAGATGATATATGAGCTTGGTCTTGAAGACTGAGTAGGATTTTATCAGAGAAGTTAGAGAGGGCATTTAAGTCAAAAGTGATAGAAGAGGGAAAACAGAGAGCTATAAAATCAAATAGTTGTCTAACTGACCAATGTGTTATTTGGGTGTGGCACAGAGTGAAGGAGGGAAGATGAAGTCTTATACTGGCAGAGTAGATTACAAACAGATTGTAAGTGAACTGAACTTCCATGCAAACAAATATAAATTTTATCTTCAACGCACTGAAGATTTTCAGTTTTAAGTAGGAGTTGTAACATAGTCAATTATACATTAAAAAGATAATTACTTTGGCAATACTGAGAATGCATTGAAAGAAAACCAATTAAGAGGTCAGTTACAAAAAACTATATATACAAACACATGTATATAATAATATGATTCATTATATATTATATGACCATATTATATATATTATATATACACATACATTACAGTTGACTCTTATTATTTATGATGGGTATATTCTATAAAATCACTATGAACACTGAATAAGTGAATACTGAAATATTGTTCCTATGAGAAATACGGGCTTAGGTTCCTACAAGCCTTTGATCACAACATTTTCATCAACTAATCACTACATAATCTTTTTTTATGTATGCTTCTGTTCAAAGACACTTTATTTAATATATATTGTTAATACATTAACACCAAACTCGTGGCAACAGTACTATGTCTCATGCCTGTAGGAAGCTTATTTAACACATGTATTTTCTTCCATAAGGCACATCATATTCTTCTTGCACTTAGGAATACTGGACAGTACTTTAATATCTCAGTTGGGAACCATTTTAAAGAATGAAACCATCAGCAGGGTACAGCAGCTCATGCCTGTAATAGCAGCAGTTTGGGAGGCCGAGGTGGGCGGATCACCTTAGGTCAGGAGTTCGAGACCAGCCTGACCAACATGGAGAAACCCCATCTCTACTAAAAACACAAAATTAGCCAGGCGTGGTGGTGCATGCCTGTAATCCTAGCTACTCAGGAGGCTGAGGCAGGAGAATCACTTGAACCTGGGAGGCGGAGGTTGTGGTGAGCCGAAATCACGCCATTACACTCCAGCCTGGGCAACAAAAGTGAAACTCCATCTCAAAAAGAAAAGAAAAGAAGAAAGAAAGGAAGAAACCGTCAACAAAAGCACACAAATATAAAAAGCCTGGTACTAAATAGATTGCAAAAAGGACACTTGTTTGCAGTATGAAAGTCAAAACAAGAAGGCAGAACAGCATCTTATCAACACATATTGGAAATATGCACATTGAGAGTCTCAAATTTTTCAACACTCCATGAATGTCCATGAATCCCTGTGAGAGTGCCACAGATATTAATTTTGGGGTTACATGTACAGAGGACATGTACAGCACAGCCACTAATGGACCTCAGATACCTCTGTTGTTCTAAGTGAGAAGGCAAATTTGCAAATATGGAATCTGAATAATGAGTATCAACTGTATATACAGAAATACATACATGAATACATATAAAACTAAACCAGTGCAATGTTAGTGGAAATGAAAAGGAAGGAAGATGACCAGTTCAATGTGGGAGTAGGAGAGGTAGAAAACAAAAATGATGCTGAAGTTTCTATTTTGGAAGACTGGGCAAATGTTGATGTTATTACCCAAAAAAACCATAATCCTAAAGAAGATTAGGAGTGTCTTAGGGGTCTTAGGAAAAAAAGAAAATACAAGTTTAGAAATGTAGAATTTTACAACATGAACAGCATCCTCATAGAAATAGCAAGAAATCAGTTGGGAATAATGTGGAACTGAAGCATCTTGCAGAAGCCATAACTAGAGATATAAAATTTAATTATGAAGTACACATAGAATACAATGAGCCTGTGAAAATGGAGGAGGTTGTCTTAGTATGGAGGCAAAATCCGAAGAGAAAACCTTGAAAAAACAATTAAATGTAAGGGTTCTACAGGAAGAGAAGCAGTGAATAAGCCAAGGAGAAAACTGGGAGGAAATAACTCAAATCTAAAGAACCTAAAAGGACAATAACAAGTAAAGAAGGCTGGCCAATGTTTCCTAAGAAGGACAGAAAGTAAAGGAAATATTTTACATGCAAACATGTATGGAATACAATTCTAAATATGTAGCATTATTTGTATATTTGCCTGTGTCACACTGTAATTTTTATCATGCTTCCAGATGGTAGAAATTATTTAAGATTAGAAAGGTAGGTATTCCCAAAGCATACCAGAGTTCAAATGGACTGATGCAACAGTGTATTGTGGAAATCAGAAGCAACCTATTACTATCAATCTGAAGACAGAGAAAGAAAGATACACATCAAAGATCATGAAAAGTTGATTCATGAAGCCACATTAAGAAACAGAGGTTTGAGTATCTCATCCTAGCAGGGCCTATCCACAAGCAGAGTATGATGAGAGAATAGGAGCAGAAAACTGGGAAAGAAGACAACGGAAAGAGAAGATCAGGCATGATGAAGAATAGGCCAGAACTTCCAGACAGAAGACTTCTAGATCCCAGAAATGGTAAACTAGACTATTTGAACCAACCCATCTGCTGAAAACAACTAAAAATGATGAACATAATATTAATAAACAGCCAAGGAAGAATTAATATAATAAGGAAATTACAGGCCAAACAAGACCCTAGGAAGGTAGGTAACCACAAAAGCTACTTTCATCCTGAGGGTATTGCCCAACTTAGGAATTTTGAATTTTAATTTTCTCAAAATGAAGAAAGTCCATTGTGGCAAGAGAAATAGAAGCACACACCAGTTGAGGAATAAACTAGAAGACCTGTCTCATAATAAACTGGTACAATAGTTATACCCTAAGCATCAAGGTAGCTCAGTAGTAAATTGGTCTTCATCATATCTTGCATCCCATATTTACATTATTTGGGTGGTTTAGGACCCTGAATCACTGAATTTAAATTACAGTGATCCTAGACTGATAGTGTCCACAGGTGCTGGCAGAAACAAATTCAAAACCTGTCTGGGAATAAAGTAATTTCATCTTGGACTCCATTATTCCTGCAAATAATTTTTGAAACACAATGACTAGCATAAAATAAAGGATAATCAGATACATACACACAAAAAGCACTGTGGGTATGAAACAACAAACTAAAAAGATCCATGAAGATCCCAAATGTTGGTGTAATCATACTTACTATAAAACAGTCATGCTTTAATATATTTAAAGAAGTAAAAACGAAGCTTGATGATACCTACAGGGAATAGATTTGGCAGTGAGTAAGACAGAAAGAAAAGGCTAAGGACAATAAGGTTTTGGGAAGAGAAGAAAGAATTTTCTTTGCATCCATTCATGCCTATATAATGAATAAAAGCAATAATATCATTTTAATCAAAATGCATTAATAACCCCCTGCTATGTAGTACATATCTGTTGTTTTGCATGTCTACTTTCCATTTCCCTTCCTCTAAAAAAGCAATCTTATTTTCCTTAAAGTTACCACCCGTACAACCCCATTCATTTATAAATAAGGCTTACCTTTCTGTAGACAACAAGAGTAGTAACATGACCCCAGCCTGACCAATTAAAATATTCCATTTTCATTGTCACTTTGATTGATTCAGGAGTGAGACTGTTTCCCAAGACAAACCAATGAAAGTAGAACTGTTGATGGAACACCTGAGAGAGCTGGAACTGCTGAGGTTATTAACTGGTAGGTTGTGAGTCTGGTGGCTATCTTGAAGCCATGAAGAAAGAGCTTGCCTGTTGTATTAGTTCATTTTCACACTGCTATAAAGAAATTCCCACAACTGGGTGATTTATAAAAGAAAGAGGTTTACTTGACTCACAGTTCTGCATGGCTGGGGTGGCCTCAGGAAACTTACAATCATGGCAGAAGTGGAAGTGGGTACCTTCTTCACAAGGTGACAGGAGGGAGAGAGAGAGAGAAGGAAAGGGGGAAGAGCCCCTTATTAAACCATCAGCTCTAGTGAAAGCTCAGTCACTATCATGAGAACAGCATGGGGGAAACTGCCCCTATGATCCAATCACCTCCCACCAGGTCTCTCCCTCCGCATCTGGGGTTTACAATTCAAGATGAGATTTTCATGGGGACACAAAGCCTAAGCATATCACCTGTGAACACCAAAACCAGAAAAGAAAAGCTGAAAAGAAAACAGATTCCTGATGACATCCTTTCTAGATTCTATGTCTAAATGCCTGACACGTTTCCATTTTATGAGCCAGTACATTTCCTTCTCTTACTTAAACCAGCTTGAATTGAGTCTCTGTAAATTGCAAACAAAATAGTCCTGGTATAGAAGAACTATATTCAGAGCCCATGGCTAGGCACCAAGGGTGAAATATCTGAAAAAGAGAGAAAGAGTTTGTCAATGAAGGAGACAGAAAATTTAAAAAGAGGAAATGATTAGAAAATTTAGATAATGAGACTGATATATTGCCAACTTATCCTAAAATAATCTCCTTCTCCTGAATTTTCATAGCACCTTATGAATTATCCTTTCCTGTCCTTTAAAACATTTTACTTTGTAGGTCAGGCACAGTGGCTCCTGTCTTGTAATCCCAGTGCTTTGAGAGGCTGAAATGGGAAGATTGCTTGAGGCCAAGAGTTTGAGACCAGCCTGGATAATATAGTGAGAACTTGTCTCCACAAAATCGAATAAAAATGTTTACTTTGTGTGGTAGCTTACTTTCTATATCTTTGTCTATGCTACAAATCTACATGCCTTTGGGAGCAAATAATCATATGGATTCAGAGTTGTAAAGTACCTCGAACACACTCAGTAGGACTTCCAATTTCATAAATTGAGGTAGGGAACATGTCAGTTTTGTCTTGATATCCTAGCTGTATCCAGGAGGTAACATCAATTGAATAAAGGAGTGAATTTACTGAAATGAAAAGAGAAAAGGAAATAACAAAGAAAATAAATTGAGAAAAAGTAAGAAATACAGTAAAGAAAATTTTTGTATTTTGGGGAAGGGAGAAGAAGAGGTTGGAATGCAGAGAAAGAAAGTGAAAAAAGAATGAGAGAAGGTGTAAAAATTTGAAAACTTCAAGCAATATTTGGGGAATTGTGAATGTCTCCAGTTGTGGGCTACATTACAATTCTTTCTTTTAGAATACTGACATTTCCATTTTTTTTCTGCTTATGCAAAAATAATATTTATTTTTTAAATATTCTGAGTACACATCAAACAACAGGAGGAGAGAACCATGGATGTGTTCCTCATGGTGGGTAGGTTCTGATTTAAATCGTGAAAACAGGTTGGAGGCTGGAAGCAACTCACACTGACTAGTAATGGGCTTATAGAAGTTCTTGATCATTCTGGTAGATTGTACTGTGGTTCTTAAGTATTTACTACCCATTTTCTTTAGAGTAATTGTTAATCTTACTCATTGCTATGGAACTTAGCAGTGACTTCTTGTGGGAGAAACAGTTTCCTGCCTCATTGGTATGTCTTGGCCATGTAACTTGCTTTGGTCAACAGCATGTGAGACCCATGCCACATCCAAGCAGAAGCTTTAAGAACATAATGTGTTTTTCTTTTCCTTTTCTTTAGGTGTAAGAATGGCATGTTGCTATTCTATCATGGATCCTGGAATAAGAGGACATGTACAGCAGAGCCACTGATGGACCTCAGATACCTTTGTTGCTCCAAGTTATTGAGATTGAGGGATCATTTGTTACAACAGCAAAGCTGACTCGTATATCATTAAATTGCCTTAGAGGCATGAACACCAATATTTTTTAAAGTAAACTCCTGAGTTACTTTCCTTCCAGGACTACATGCTCTGAAATTAAATTGATTCAGGAAAAAAATATTTGAAATACAATTTTGTCTATATAAACATTTTTTATTTCTCAATACTGATGTTGTACATTAAAGAGAATGCCAAAAAGTCCATTATTTGTGTACAAAATTCACAGATCTACAATGCCTGAGAATGTTAAAAAAAAAAAAAAAAAAAAAAAAAAAAAAAAAAGAATCACCATAACTTCTCCCAGCAGAGACTTAGATTGCTTTGCTCTCATTGCAGGAAAAATAGACTTTACTTATAAATGTTGGGAAAAAAAATAGAGAACGGGGACCTGGGCAAGATAGCTGAATAGGAACAGCTCCAGTCTGCAGCTCCCAGCGAGATCAACACAGAAGGTGGGCAATTTCTGCATTTCCAATTGAGGTGCCCGGGTCATCTCATTGGGACTAGTTAAACAGTGGGTGCAGCTCACAGAGAGCGAGCAGAAGCAGGATGGGGCGTTGCCTCACCTGGGAAGTGCGAGGGGTCGGGGAACTCCCTCCCCTAGCAAAGGGAAGCTATGAGGGACTGTGCTGTGAGGAACTATGCATTCTGGCCCAGATACTATGCTTTTTCAACAGTTTTCACAACCCTCAGACCAGGAGATTCCCTCAGGTGCCTACATCACCAGGGCCCTGAGTTTCAAGCAAAAGACTGGGTGGCCATTTGGGAAGACACCAAGTTAGCTGCAGGAGTTTTTTTTCTTACCCCAGTGGCTCCTGGAACACCAGCAAGATAGAACCATTCACTCACCTACAAAGGGGGCTGAAGCCAGGGAGCCAAGTGGTGTAGCTCAGCGGATCCCACCCCCACGGAGCCCAGCAAGCTAAGATTGACTGGATTGAAATTCTCACTGCCAGCACAGCAGTCTGAAGTCGACCTGGGACACTCAAGTTTGGTGGGGGGAGGGACGTCCACCATCAATGAGGCTTGAGTAGTCAGATTTCCACTCACAGTGTAAACAAAGCCACCTCAAAGTTCTAACTGGGCGGAGCCCACCGCAGCTCCACAAAGAAACTGTGGCCAGACTGCCTCTCTAGTTTCCTACTCTCTAGGCAGGGCATCTCTGAAAGAAAGGCAGCAGCTCCAGTCGGGGTTATAGATAAAGCTCCCATCTCCCTGGTACAAATTACTTGGGTGGCAGTGGGGATGGCTGTGGGTGCAGCTTCAGCAGACTTAAACACACCTGCCTGCCAGCTCTGAAGAGAGCAGCAGATCTCCCAGCACAGCATTCAAGCTCTGCTAAGGGACAGACTGCCTACTCAAGTGGGTCCCTGACTCCTGTGCCTCCTGACTGGGAGATACCTCCCAGCAGTGGTTGACAGACACCTCATACAGGAGAGCTCTGGCTGGTATCTGGCAGGTGCCCCTCTGGGACATAGCATCCAGAAGAAAGAAAAGGCAGCGATCTTTGCTGTTCTGCAGCCTCCACTGGTGATGCCCATGAAAACAGGGTCTGGAATGGACCTCCAGCAAACTCCAGCAGACCTGCATCAGAGGGGCCTGACCATTAGAAGGAAAACTAACAAACAGAAAGGAATAGCACCAACATCAAGAAAAAGGATGTCCACACAGAAACCCCATTCGAAGGTCACTAACATCAAAGACCAAAGGCAGATAAATCCATGAAGATGAGGAAAAACCAGCTTAAAAAGGTTGAAAATTCCAAAAACCAGAATGCCTCTTCTCTTCCAAAGGATCACAACTCCTCGCCAGCAAGGGAAAAAAACTGGATGGAGAATGAGTTTGATGAATTGACAGAAGTAGGCTTCAGAAGGTGGCTAATAGCAAACTCCTCCGAGCTAAAGGAGCATGCTTTAACCCAATGCAAGGAAGCTAAGAATCTTGAAAAAAGGTTAGAGGAGGCCTGTAATCCTGGCACTTTGGGAGGCTGAGGAGTTTGAGACCAGCCTGGGCAACATGGTGAAACCCTGTCTCTACTAAAATCCAAAAAAATTAGTGGGCCAGGGTGGCATGCACCTGTAGTCCTAGCTAATTGGGAGGCTGAGGCAGGAGAACTACTTGAACCCGGGAGGCAGAGGTTGTAGTGAGCCAAGATCGCACCACTACATTCTAGACTGGGTGACACAGCAAGACTCCATCTCTTAAAAAACAAAAACAAAACAAAAGCAAACACACACACACACACACACACACACGAAAAAAGGTTAGAGGAAATGCTAAGTAGAATAAACAGTTTAGAGAAGAATATAATTGATCTGATGGAGCTGAAAAACACAGCACGAGAACTTTGGGAAGCATACACAGGTATCAAAAGCTGAATCAATCAAGTGGAAGAAGGGATATCAGAGATTGAAGATCAGCTTAATGAAAAAAGCATGAAGACAATATTAGAGAAAAAAAGAATGAAAAGGAATGAACAAAGCCTTGAAAAAAATATGAAACTATGTGAAAAGACTAAACCTATGTTTAATTGGTGTGCCTGAAAGTGATGGGGAGAATGGAACCAAGTTGGAAAACACACTTCAGTATATCATCCAGGAGAACTTCCCCAACATGGCAAGATAGGCCAACAATCAAATTCAGAAAATATGTAGAACACCACAAAGATACTCCTCAAGAAGAGCAACCCCAAGACAATAATGGTCAGATTCGCTAAGGTTGAAATGAAGTAAAAAACTGTTAAGATCAGCCAGAGAAAAAGATCGGGTTACCCACAAAGGGAAGCCCATCAGACTAACAGCAGATCTCTCTGCAGAAACCCTACAGCCAGAAGACAGCGGGGGCCAATATTCAACATCCTTAAAGAAAATAATTTTCAACCCAGAATTTCACATCCAGCCAAACTAAGCTTCGTAAGTGAAGTAGAAATAAAATCCTTTACAAACAAGCAATAGCTGACAGATTTTGTCACCACCAGGCCTGCCTTACAAGAGCTACTGAAGGAAGCACTAAATATGGAAAGAAAAAACCGGTACCAGCCACTACAGAAACATACCAAATCTTAAAAACCATCGACACTATGAAGAAACCGCATCAACTAACAGGAAAAATAACCAGCTAGCATCATAATGGCAGGATAAATTTCACACATAACAATATGAACCTTAAATGTAAACAGACTAAATGCCCCAACTAAAACACACAGATAGACAAATTGGGTAGAGTCAAGACCCATCAGTGTGCTATATTTGGGAGACCTATCTCACGTGCAAAGACACACATAAGCTCAAAATAAAGGGATGAGGAAGATTAACCAAGCAAATGGAAAGCAAAAAAAAACAGAGGTTGCAATCCCTGTCTCTGATAAAACAGACTTTAAACCAAGAAAAAAACAAAAAAAGTCGAAGAAGGGCATTACATAATGGTAAACGGATCAATGCAACAAGAAGACCTAACTATCCTAAATATATATGCACCCAATACAGGAGCACCCAGATTCATAAAGCAAGTTCTTAGAGACCTACAGAGAGATTTAGCCTCCCACACAATAATAGTGGGAGACTTTAACACCCAAATATCAATATTAGACAGATCAACGAGATGAAATTATCCAGGATATTCAGGACTTGAACTCAGCTCTGGACCAAGTGGACCTAATAGACATCTACAGAACTCTCCACCAAATATCAACAGAATACACATTCTTCTCAGTACTACATCACACTTATTGTAAAATTGATCACATAACTGGAAGTAAAACACCCCTCAGCAAATGCAAAAGAACACTAAATCATAACAAACAGTCTCTCAGACCACAGTGCAGTCAAATTGGAACTCAGGATTAAGAAACTCACTCAAAACCACACAACTACATGGAAACTAAACAACCTACTCCTGAATGACTACTGGATAAATAATAAATTCAGGCAGAAATAAATAAGTTATTTGAAACCAATGGGAACAAAGACAATGTACTGGAATCTCTGGGACACAGCTAAAGCAGTGTTTACAGGGAACTTCATAGCACTAAATGCCCACAGGAGAAGGCAGGAAAGATTTAAAATTGACATACTAATACCACAATTGAAAGAACTAGAGAAACTGGGCACGGTGGCTCACGCCTGTAATCCCAGCATTTTGGAAGGCCAAGGTGGGCGGATCACAAGTTCAGGAGATCGAAACCATCCTGGCTAACACAGTGAAACCCCGTCTCCACTAAAAATACAAAAAATTAGCCAGGCGTGGTGGCGGGCACCTGTAGTCCCAGCTGCTGGGGAGGCTGAGGCAGGAGAATGGCATAAACCTGGGAGGCGGAGGTTGCAGTGAGCCGAGATTCTGCCACTGCACTCCAGCCTGGGCAACAGAGTGAGACTCCATCTCAAAAAAAAAAAAAAAAAAAAAAAAAAAAAAAAAAAGAGCAAAGAAATGGAAAACCTAGCAGAAGACAAGAAATAACTAAGATCAGAGCAGAACTGAAGGAGCTACAATCATGAAAACCCTTCAAAAAAATCAACAAATCCAGTAGCTGATTTTTTTGAAAACGATTAACAAAATAGATAGATTGATATCCAGACTAATAAAGAAGAAAAGAGAGAAGAATCAAATAGACACAAGAAAAAAAGATAAAGGGGATGTCACCACTCATCCCACAGAAATACAAAATACCATCAGAGAATACTATAAACACCTCTATGCAAATAAACAAGAAAACCTAGAAGAAATAGATAAANAAAAAAAAAAAAAAAAAAAAAAAAGAAAGCAAGAGCAAAGAAATGGAAAACCTAGCAGAAGACAAGAAATAACTAAGATCAGAGCAGAACTGAAGGAGCTACAATCATGAAAAACCCTTCAAAAAAATCAACAAATCCAGTAGCTGATTTTTTTGAAAACGATTAACAAAATAGATAGATTGATATCCAGACTAATAAAGAAGAAAAGAGAGAAGAATCAAATAGACACAAGAAAAAAAGATAAAGGGGATGTCACCACTCATCCCACAGAAATACAAAATACCATCAGAGAATACTATAAACACCTCTATGCAAATAAACAAGAAAACCTAGAAGAAATAGATAAATTCCTGGACACACACGCCCTCCCAAGACTAAACTAGGAAGAAGTCAAATCCCTGAATAGACCAATAACAAGTTCTGAAATTGAGGCAGTAATTAATAGGCTACCAACCCAAAAAAGCCCAGGACTAGACAGATTCACAGCCGAATTCTACCACAGGTACAAAGAGGAGGTGGTACCAATCCTTCTGAAACTATTCAAAACCATAGAAAAAGAGGGACTCCTCCCTAACTCATTGCTTGGGGCCAGCATCATCCTGATACTAAAACCTGGCAGAGACACAACAACAACAAATTTCAGGCCAATATGCCTGATGAACAACAATGCAATAATCCTCAATAAAATACTGGCAAACCAAATCCAGCACCACATCAAAAAGCTTCTTCACCATGATCAAGTTGGCTTCATCCCTGGGATGCAAGGCTGGTTCAACATATGCAAATCAATAAACATAATCCATCACATAAACAGAACCAGTGACAAATATCACATGATTATCTCAATAGGTGCAGAAGAGGCCTTCAATAAAATTCAACACCACTTCATGCTAAAATCTCTCAATAAACTAGGTATTGATAGAACATATCTCAAAATAATAAAAGCTATTTATGACAGACTCACAGCCAATATCACACTGAATGGGCAAAAGCTGAAAGGAATCCCTTTGAAAACTGGCAGAAGACAAGGATCCCTCTCTCACCACTCCTATTCAACATAGTATTGGAAGTTCTGGCTAGGGCAATGAGGCAAGATAAATAAATAAAGCGTATTCAAATAGGAAGAGAGGAAGTCAAATGTCTCTGTTTGCAGATGACATAATTGGATATTTAGAAAACCCCATCGTCTCAGCCCAAAACCTCCTTAAGCCGATAAGCAACTTCAGCAAAGTCTCAGGACACAAAATCAATGTGCAACAATCACAGGCATTCCTATGTAGCAAAAACAGACAAACAGAGAGCCTAATCATGAGTGAACTCCCATTCACAATTGCTACAAAGAGAATAAAATACTTAGGAATACAACTTACAAGGGATGGGAAGGACCTCTTCAAGGAGAACTACAAACCACTGCTCAACAAAATAAAAGAGGACACAAGCAAATGGAAAAACATTCCATGCTCATGCATAGAAAGAACTAATATTGTGAGAATGGCCATACTGCCCAAACTAATTTATAGATTCAATGCTATCCCCATCAAGCTACTATTGACTTTCTTCATAGAATTAGAAAAAACTACTTTAAATTTCATATGGAATCAAAAAGGGCCCATATAGCCAAGACAATTCTCAGCAAAAAGAACAAAGTTGGAGGCATCATGCTATCTAACTTCAAACTATACTGCAAGGCTACAGTAACTAAAACAGCATGGTACTGGTACAAAAACAGATATAAAGACCAATGGAATGGAACAGTGGCCTCAGAAATAATGCCACGTATCTCCAACCATCTGATCTTTGACAAATCTGACAAAAACAAGCAATGGGAAAAGAATTCCCCATTTCATAAATAGTGTTGGGAAAACGGGGTAGCCATAGGCAGAAAACTGGAACTGGACCCTTTCTTTACATCTTATACAAAAATTAACTCAAGATGGATTAAAGACTTAAACATAAGACCTAAAACCATAAAAACCCAGAAGAAAACCTAGTCAGTACCATTCAGGACATAGGCATGGGCAAAGACTTCATGACTAAAACACCAAAAGCAATGGCAACAAAAGCCAAAATTGACAAATGGGATCTAATTAAACTAAAGAGCATCTGCCCAGCAAAAGAAACTGTCATCAGAATGACCAGGCAACCTACAGAATGGCAGAAAATTTTTGCAATCTAAGCATCTGACAAAGGACTATCCAGAATCTACAACGAACCTAAACAAATTTACAAGAAAAAAACAAACAACCCCATCAAATAGTGGGCAATGGATATGAACAGACTTTCTCAAAAGAAGACATTTATGTGTCCAACAAACATATGAAAAAAAGCTCATCATCACTGGTCATTAGAGAAATGCAAATCAAAACTACAATGAGATACCATCTCACACCAGTTAGAATGGCAATCATTAAAAAGTCAGGAAACAACAGATGCTGAAGAGGATGTGGATAAATAGGAACACTTTAACACTATTGGAGGGAGAGTAAATTAGTTCAACCATTATGGAAGAAAGTGTGGTGATTCCTCAAGGATCTAGAACCAGAAATACCATACGGGGTTTATACTGAAAGAATTATAAATCATTCTACTATAAAGACACATGCACACATATGTTTATTGAAGCAGTGTTCACAATAGCAAAGACTTGGAACCAACCCAAATGCCCATCAATGATAGACTGGATAAAGAAAATGTGGCACATGTACACCATGGAATACTATGCAGCCATAAAAAAGGATGAGTTCATGTCCTTTGCAGGGACATGGATGAAGCTGGAAACCATCATTCTCAGCAAACTAACACAGCAACAGAAAGCCAAACACTGCATGTTCTCACCTATAAGTGGAAGTTGAACAATGAGAACCCATGGACATAAGGAGGGGAACATCACACACTGGGGCCTGTCAGTAGGTGGGGCCTAGGGGAGGGATAGCATTAGAATAAATACCTAATGTAGACTACAGGTTGATAGGTGCAATAAACCACCATGGTCCAAGTATACCTATGTAACAAACCTGCACATTCTGCACATGTATCCCAGAACTTAATGTAAAATTTTTAAAAAATCATAAGGGAGTCTGTGTATAGGGGAGACCACTCCTTTCTTTACCACTATCACCATAAAAATATTTACAGACTATAAATATCTTGGTTTCAGGACCCAACTGGTCATCTGATAGTTTAGTTATGGTCTCAGTGCAGAAAGAAAAATATGTTTCTTGGTTTTAGAGGAAGGAAAAGGAAAACAACTCAAATGGTTATATTTTTTAATTCCAAGCTGCAAAGGAAATGTTTTCTTTCACAAAAAACCAATGAAGCAAGACTCCTCTGAATTTTTACATAGAGCTAAAAAAAGTAATATTATTTCAGAAAAGGTGGGCTTCTCATTTGAAAAGATAATGATATTAAGTCAGAGTACCACCGGCAATACAGCATGTAGATGAATGTAGATGAAATGTGTATAGATGTAGCCAACCTGCTACACAGCTTTCCTACTTTAAAAAAATCAAAATTACTTTTCTCCTAAATCTAAGAAAGAGTAAATTTTCCCACTGTCCCCTGTTTTTTAAATCACAGTAAAAAAAGAAAGTGAGAACTAGAGAAAACCTGAAGGGATGGCATTTGTAATTCATTTGAATTTCAGTTCCAGAGAGGTTTTTCTAAATTTTTTTTCCAAAAGGCTAAATATGCATAAAAAATAATAAGAAAAATGTGCTGCTCACTGCATCCTGAATCCTCATTTTTCAAACTGGACCTGTTTGCGAGTGTCAGTTAGAGCCTGCCAACTGTAGAAGCTGTATTCCTGTTGGAAACTCCTAGTGCAAGAATATCATATTTCTTTCAGAGCATAACCATTGCAATTTGCTAATATTCTTAAGGTACGAGGGAAAACTCAGTTTGCTAGCTGTACCCACCAAGTTTGTGTTGGAAGTTGATGATTGTTGGGTGCACAGAGAGATTTTTTTTTTTTTAGATTCCAAATGTTTTCTATTTGTTTGTTGTTGTTTTCCCTTTTTAAAGACATACTCATCCATCAAATGAGTAAGTTAAGATTTTCTTTCCTGGTTGGGAAAGAATCTGTTCTTTCCCCCCTTTTTGTGGCAATTCGTTATATTTACAAGATTGATCACTGGCTATAAATCTCATGTGTCAAAGGTACTTTGGCCTGTTCTTTGCTGCATCATTGTGAAATATTAGTAAATCAAATATAACCGACTGTGTCATCCAATGTATGTGTTTCTGAAAGTGGAAGCCAAATGTAAGTAAATTGAATTGGCTGACTTCTAAGAACCAGAGAGCTGTATGAGGTAGTTTGGACTGAGTACAATCCCAGTCCTCACTCATTATACTCCTTTCACTTCAGTAACCAACTTCTCTAACTGCAAACCCCTGCTCTGGAAAGGCTAGTCTTTGTTTACAATGATGCACCATTATGCAGCCAAGTGAAATGGAATTTGGAATCTTCCATCCCTTCATCTCTCAGTGCACAAACAGTTGTATCAGCTTTGCCTGCAAATTCAGTCATGCTGCAGGTGTGTGTTCCTTCCAACTACAACCACATCAGGTCCAATTAGACTTCTCACAGTATTTTTGGAAGAGAAGAAGATATCTCCCTTCTTTCCATTCTCCTCCTCCTCCTCCTCCTCCTCCTCCTCCTC
>NW_016808026.1:4925588-4929703 GCF_001698545.2 Rhinopithecus bieti
TTTTTTTTTTTTTTTTTTTTTTTTTTTTTTTTTTTTACCAGGCTATCATCTGGTGCAGAGGTCACAAACTCAACCATTAGGGATTTGATAGGTCACATAAATGAGGAAATTGAGTAGGTGGGAACTACAGTGAATTAGAAATTGCATGTCCGATTTATAGAGGGAAGTCACTACTTTATTCTGACCAAATTTATTTCACATAAGTATTTGAACTCCTGAAGCCAAATCTTTCCATTTTACAAGAGAAATTGTCTATCAGTCAAGATTCAATCAAGAGAACTATGCAAATCCAAATTTTTATGATATATCCCAATTTCTACATGTAGCCAACTAACAGCTTCTTTTATATTTGTTGATATATGATAGCTGTACACATTTTGGGGGTACATGTGATATTTTTATACATGTATACAATGTGTAATGATCAGATCAGGTTAAAGACATACACACGTATATGCCCTGCTTATCAATTAAGCTAGTGGGGCTCCAATTTGTGATAGTATTATAACAATATTTCTGTAGACACACCAATGAATAAACTTAGCCTCAAAATATTTTACCGAAGTTATAATCCTAACCTTCTCAGAACTGTAGGACACATTCAGCTCAGCAACTGCAGGCCATTTAGTTTTGTGATCATTCATCTATTTACTTGTTTATGCACCAAACATTTACAGAGTGTCTATGCTAGAGGAAGGATGTATAGAGAGAAATAAGACATGGTACTTGTCTTTAAGGAGCTTATAAACTACCCAGGAGGTCTGACCTGTAAACTAAATTAGGCCAGGCACAGTGGCTCATGCCTGTAATCCCAGCACTTTGGGAGACTGAGAGACGGGTGGATTACTTGAGCTCAGGAGTTGGAGACCATCCTGGGCAACATGGTGAAACTCTTTTTCTATCAGAAAATACAGAAAAACAATTAGCTGGGCCTGGTGATGTGGCCTGTGGGCTCAGCTACCTGGGAGGTGGGAGGATTGCTTAAGCCAGGGAAACAGAGGTTGCAGTGAGCCAAGATTGCACCACTGCACTCTAGCCTGGGCAACAGAGCAAGACTCTGTCTCAAAAAAAAACAAGAAAGAAAAGAAAAAGAAAAACTAAACTAAACTAAATTAATATGTGCATTAACAGCTTATTACAGGAATTTATTTAATGCAAAGAAACAAACTTGGGTCATTTAAAAATTAAAACCACAGTTCTGCTTACCCTTTCCCCAATCTCCCATGCACAATTCTCCCCACCTAATCTGCATGTCACATAGGCTAATCATTGTATAGACTGAAGGAGTTAGGAATATTTGCTGGCTGTTTCACACTTACTACTGACTAAATTTCATCACTCTACCAAACTGTGCATGCCAAGAAGCTAGTTACACACCCACCTTCTCAGACACTCTGTATATGTGACTGGACGTATATAACTTAAGATGGAAGAGAAATAAAGACTGTTTTTTGTTGTTTTAACTTTTCTCATCTTAATTTCTCCCTTATCCCCTATACCTCTTAATACCCTCACCTTAACATTCATTTCCATGTATAGGTAGAACATAGCAAAATACCTGGCATGATTTTTATCCAACAGAAAATAATAGAATAAGATTTAATCTCTCTTAAAAAAATGAAAGTATGTCATTTGCCTTTGAGACTTCCTACCTTGAGCCCTACAATGTAAATAGGTATCAAAATATACTGGACTGAGGAAGGGAGTTAGAATAGTAGGGTTTTTCAGAGTTTGGGAATAATTCAAATTGGAATCATACAATTGGCTGCTGTCATGTGCAGCAGAGTTTGGGGGTCCCTATATATTTCTTTTTATTCATAGAATAGAAACTATTTATATCCTCTAGAATAAATTATAAGCTATGTTTCAAGGATAGATTGTATTTATTGAGCATCTTCTATGTTTTAGGCACTATGTTAGATTTACGGTTGAATTTAATATTTACAGTTACTAGGTAGTGTTACCACATTTCCAGACCTGGGAAACTAGAGTAACTTGTACAAAAGGACACACTAATCAGCGACAGTGTCGGAGTAGACATACAGATTTGTCTAACCCTGGGCCTTGCTCCTCTCACTAAACTGCACTGCTGCCCTGAAGTATATCCTTGTTCACTTGGTCACGATTTCACATTTATAGATCCCTTAGCTGCCACTTGATCTTTAAGCCAAAGAAGTAAAAGAAAGCCAGAGAACAGTTAACAATTTCAAATACAGCTGTACCTGTCCAATTTTTTTAACAAAGCCACAATCTGATTTCAGCCATGGTCGTAGCAAATACACTAGGCAAAATGCTTGTGAATTGGCTTCCCTGGTAATAAGTAGGATCTGGTAACAAGTACAAACATAAGATAATATTGATTACTCTCTTGTAATTTATTGTGGGATGGATTGGCTTCACTGAGACCAAAGATAGATACATTTAATATATGCCATTTTACAATGCAAAGAGACAAATTGTCATTGGTTGCTATTAACATCAACCATCAATGCAATGGTGCTGTCCAGTCTCCCTAACGTCCCTCTTGACCTAGCTGCCTATTTACCCCCACCCATTAGATATATTGTATACATTAATAAATGCATATACTTAGGTGGTTATGTGTGCCTGTTGTATGCTTTACACACAGTAATTTTCACTCCTCTATCAAATTGAGGATGCAAATAAGCCAATTATATGCCACTGTATTAGTCTGCTTTCACACTGCTATAAAGAACTGCCCAAGACTGGGTAATTTATAAAGAAAAGAAATTTAATTGACACACAATTCCACAATGGCTGGGGAGGCCTCAGAAAACTTACAATCATGGTGGAAGGGGAAGCAGGCACGTCTTACATGGTGGCAGGCAAGAGAAGAAGTGTGAGGGAGGAACTTCCAGACATTCATAAAACCCATCAGATCTTATGAGAACTCACTCACTATCATGAGAACAGCATGAGGGAAACTGCCTCCATGAACCAATCACCCCCTCTCTTGATATGTGGGGATTACAATTTGAGATGAGATTTGGGTGAGGACACAGAGCCAAACCTTTACAGATTCTCAAATCTACATTAAAGAACATAGATTCTACAGTCAACCAGAAGAAGGTTGAAGAGGGTCTAGTGTGAATCAGGTTCCCTCTTACCCACCCACCTCCCAATCTCGCCAATCTATAATCTAGAACTCTAATGAGGTGGGTCCTATACATCTCCTCTGCAACTACAGAAAGAAGTAGGAGAGTAAATATTAAGTATTAATTTCTGGTGTAAATAGTCTAGGAAGGAAAAGAAATCAGGGCACAAATAGAGCCTCATGTCACTTTCCCTACTGCTCTGAACCAGTCCCTAACTCAAGCTTTTTTCCAGATCCCAAAACCCTTCCATTCAAGGTTATTTCACCACTCCCTCCACATATGTGTTCACTAATTTTTACTATTTAGGATAAATCCAGGTACATGATGAGCCTTTGTTTTCCTTTCTAAAGGGGCCCATGGTGATGGGAAAATCTACTTCCTACCTAGTATGACCACATTTGCCATTGGACATTCTGATTCCAACTGTAAGAATCTGTGCTAGTGAAAGAGATTCTCCATGAAATTCCCATGATCCATTCCATGGTGCCCCATTCTTTAATTCCAGCCCTGGCCCCTCAAAATTAGGGGATGTTGATAGTATTTTTTTCTAGGAGATTTGTCCATTTACTCTGTGAAATTACTCTACTTTATTAAAAGGGAAGTTTGGGGAGGCGGAGCAAGATGGCCGAATAGGAACAGCTCCAGTCTCCAACTCCCAGTGCAAGCGACACAGAAGACCAGTGATTTCTGCATTTTCAACTGAGGTACTGGGGTCATCTCACTAGGGAGTGCCGGACAATCGGTGCTGGTCAGCTGCTGCAGCCTGACCAGCGAGAGCTGAAGCAGGGCAAGGCATCGCCTCACCTGGGAAGCCCAAGGGGGAAGGGAATCCCTTTTCCTAGCCAGGGGAACTGAGACACACAACACCTGGAAAATCGGGTAACTCCCACCCCAATACTGCGCTTTAAGCAAACGGGCACACCAGGAGAATATATCCCACACCTGGCCGGGAGGGTCCCACGCCCACGGAGCCTCCCTCATTGCTAACACAGCAGTCTG
>NW_016808026.1:4935889-4945557 GCF_001698545.2 Rhinopithecus bieti
CCGCATGTTCTCACTCATAGGTGGTAACTGAACAATGAGATCACTTGGACTCGGGAAGGGGAACATCACACTCTGGGGCCTATCATGGGAGGGGGAAGGGGGGAGGGATTGCATTGGGGAGTTATACATGATATAAATGATGACTTGATGGGTGCTGACAAGTTGATGGGTGCAGCACACCAACATGGCACAAGTATACATATGTAACAAACCTGCACGTTATGCACATGTACCCTAGAACTTAAAGTATAATAAAAATAAATAAATTAATTAATTAAATTAAATTTTTAAAAAAGGGGGGGAAGTTTGTAGATCCCTTAATGATTTTTTTAAATTTGGTCCCATCTGCAATTAATCTAGCAAATTTATTAAAGCTTGTAGCACATAGATGACCTTCTTCAAAATTTCATGTACAACTTCTCTATTTCTGTATTCTTTTATTCTTTTTAATTAAGAGTAGGAAGATTCTATCATACCACTGTTCATGCTTCCATTTTCCCAGTCTTTCATTGAGACTGCTATGTTTCTTTGTTTAGAATGCCATACTCAACTTCCCCCATTCTGGAATTTTGATTAAAATATTAATTTTCATCCATGGGAGTTTTCTGATGTTCAAAAGGTCTTTTGTGCCCAGAAAAGACTATTTTGAATTATGTGTGATTTAAATATTCTATGTAATGAATTTCCCAACTAACAACAGAAATTTTCCTTAAGCTTTTAAGTCCACCTTAAAAAGTTCTTTCATCTGCAAATGTAGCAAATTTTATATTAAACAAGAAAAATAATTTTCAGGAGAATCTTTATTTAATGTTTGGCTAACTAAAGTAGAATAAATTCCACATAAATGTTCAATTTAAGGATTTAATTAATTTTAATAACTATTTAAATTTCACTTTTTAGATTAGTATATTTCATTTCCTTTTGAGGAACTTTCAATGCTTGGGTAGGCAAGCACACAGTACTACTAAGAAAATCCTTCCTAGAACTTATACAATTCATTTGGCTAATAAATTGTGTGTGTTTTTATGTTTGTGGGGTAGGAAGAAAGAATGAATTAATTTGAAGTTCTTAATACAAATATTCCAATAGTGTTTTAAAATTAGGCAAATTATCTTAACTTTCAACTTAAAGTTACAAACCTAATATCAATTACTTTTTTAAACTTGGAATTTTAGAGAATTTGTAAGGATTCAGCTTACAAATTCTCTAAAATTTCAAATTCCCTTTAACATTATAAACTAGTTATATAACATATATACATATGATTCTTAGTTCAGCACAAAATGATTTTTAAGCTATGGACTTAATTTCCTCATCATCTGAATAATATAATTAACAAGATGAACTCAATAATTACATATCAAACTTCAGATCTTTAAAACTGAGACTGTACATTCTTTTCAAACAACAATGGAACGCTGACAAAAACTGACTATATACCAAGCAACCAAAAAAAAAACTTCAATAAGTTTCACAGAGCATGTAAACAGACCATGTAACATTGCCAAAATATTACAAAATTCAAAAAGAATAATAAAGAACAAAAGAAATCCATTGATTTGGACATTTAAAATATTTCAGTAAAATTAAAACATAATTAAATAATTTTTTAATAGCAATACTGGATACCAACACATAATCATTGGCAATATTCCTTACTGAGCCTCCTTGCAGCTACCATCTACCTTTTAATTCGTCTTCCTTATTCTGAAGCACATTAGTACTGGGCTCACCATTTTTATCTCCAGTGCTTATTCTCATCATTCTTGGTAAAGTTAACTTTATATAAACAATTAATCCACAATCTTGAAAGTTCAAGTTCTAGACTTTCTCAATTGCAAAGTGACTTCTTCCACAGCTAAAGAAAGAATATTCCTTTAAATTTGTATTGGAAATTTGTTACCAGAGTATCCTCACAGTACTATATTATTCATTCCATAATAACTACTCTACTAAGATATACTTTACTTAGGTCCTATAAGGTTGCCCAACTCCATAGTTTGTCTAATTATTCTATTTTAACACTGAATACTGAAAGTACAAGTATTCCTGCAAGTATAGCAAAATATAATAAAATTAAGTACTGAGATGTAACTGAAAGACTCTTAGTAACCATTTTAAAACAAATACATTTTTAAAACCCATCTGCAGGGATCTGATTTCTAGTGTCACAATGAAACTATTCCAAAACTCAACCTTAAGTTGGTATGCTGCCTACTATGCTGGACACATAGTTCATATTATTATAGAGTTATTGACTGATTGATGTAATTTATTTCAATAGCATTTGCACAACATTTACTTATTAGACTCCTCAAGCAATGTCTAAGAAGAATAGTGATGAAACATAAATAAAGACATTTAAAATCACATCCATCTACAAAGCAACAATATCTAGTTGGAAAGAGAAAATTAACAAAGATGAAAGAAAAAGAGAATCATTGATTTATGGTATGATATTGACTCTGAATATATGTCAGTATTAGATAAAAATTGTTATAAACTGTATAGATTATCCACTGACCTATCGTGAATTACCCAATAGGGGTTTATATTCCTTATATAAAGAGAAACGTGTTGCTATAGATAAGCAGAACAGGGCTGGGACAGTAGCTCCATGATGTTATCAACATTCTAGTTTCCTTCCCTCTTTCCATTTTGTCATGGTTAGCATTTAGCTTTCATTCCTTTGTTTATTTTGTAAACACAAAACGACAGCTCCATCTGCAACTTCAGGTTTAGATGTTAGAAAGAATATAAAGGAAGCACCAAGGAGGAAAAGTGGTGCCAGGTCTATATTGGGAGAACGATTCCTAGAAACTCATTTATGTTTCAGTAGCCAGAATATTAACATCCTTGCTCAAAAAAAGAAAAAAAGAAAAGAAAAGCTGGCCAGAATAAAATTGGGATTCCATAAGAAGAAGGAAATGGAGGAGGATATTAGGTGGATGATCATTTCTGTATGCAATCTTGAGAGTTGGAAGAAGGGAGAAAATTCTTGGCAAGTGTTACTGGAAAAGGTTTCATGGAGGAAGTGGAACAAGAGGTAGATTTTAAGAGATGGCAGCATTTAGATATCCAGAAGAAGATAAAGTTTTTCCAGTAGTGTGAACAGCATAAAGAAAAGTGAAAGGTAAGTTTGAATGATTAATCTGACATATTTAGAGAACAGATTAAATTGGAGACAGTTCCAAGGAGCTACGAATTGGTGGAGATTTCAAATCATGGTGCTTTTTGACAGAAAGACTTTGTACTTGACATGGAGTACGTGAGGAATCTGTTGGAAGTGTGCAGCAAGGGGAAGAATGTATTTAACTAATAGTTTAACAAGGCTTGCTGTGGTTGCTGAATGTAGTACAGATTAAAATGGAAAGAAACTAGACCTATGAAGTCACTGAATAACATTAAAGTGCTTTCGCTGCAACAATTATGGTTGTTGCCCAACTCAAAGTCTTAGCATTATCGTAACACAGTGTTTCCTGACTGGTGAGTCATAAACTGTCAATTGTCCATGACGTGCTCTCTGATCCTCTCAGAAAATGTACTATTCATTCTTGAGACTTCACTAACAGTCATTATCAGAACAATATTGTCAGCATATTTTTCAACATATGAGTATATTCTACGTTGGATTGCTGCAATTGAGCTTTTGAGGAGCAAATATAAGTGGTGATTTTTTAAAAGGAGGCTATTTTTATTTTGGTCAGCATGTTTAAAGTTAAGTGTTGACGGCATCCATGTGTGGAGAAGTGTGTGAAGACTAATTTTTATGCCAGTGTCCTTTTCAAACACTGTGCATCCAGAGTCTGGTTTAATGGCCTGTCTGACTCACTCTTCACTCCTTCCCCCACCCCTCCACTCCCCATCCCTGGGGCAACTCAAATTTCTGCTGCAGGAGTTGAGCCCCACCCCCAGCTTGGGGACCAAGCTTGCTTTCTTCTATAAGAGGAGGAATTCTGAAACCATAAGCAAGTAGCTCAGTGACTCAGCAACCTAGCATGAAGTCATCCTTGCTTCTGGAGAGGGTTAATCTTTGCATCTCTTTCCGGTAACTAAATTTTTCCTTCTTGAACACCCTATTGTGATGGTGACTCAGTGTCCTCTTTTTCCAGAGCTAAAATCTCATCTGGATGCTGTTGGTCGTCCTGAAGCCAGTGTTCTACCCCTGAGTCCTATCCATCCACCATCCACCCTCTGGCAATTCTTCCTCATGCTTAAATTCCCAGGAGCTCAAATGCCCAGTATTTATTTCCTGTTTTGTATTGCTTAGAGTTGTCTGGTCTCCTGAGTCAAGCCATTAAAATTTGCCCTTCACTTTTATGAATGTTTACATCTCAGAGCCAGTCTATCAGCCTTTAATTTGTGGAAGGATTTTCCACCCAACTACATTTTCATTTATTATAGTTTCCCTTCCCCATTTCAAGCAGATAGCCAGGCCCTTACTATTTCCTTGGCTTCGATAATTTTGAAGAGAAGAAGGCAGAAACTGCTTGATGAAGATGAATTTTTGTGTGTGTGGCTTTAGAAAAAATTACTGAAGAGTTTATGTTAAATATTTTAAAAGGGTAGAAGAAAGAAATGTAGACCAGGCAGTTTCTTCATAGTGTCGATGCTCTTTACAATTTGGTATGTTTTTGCAGTGGCTGGTATCGGTTTTTCCATCTCATATTTAGTGCTTCCTTCAGGAGCTCTTATAAGGCAGGTCTGGTGGTGGCAAAATCTCTCCGCATTTGCTTGTCTGTAAAGGATTTTATTTCCCCTTCGTTTATGAAGCTTAGTTTGGCTGGATATGAAATTCTGGGGTGAAAATTATTTTCTTTAAGAATGTTGAATATTGGCCCCCAATCTCTTCTGGCTTGTAGGATTTCTGCAGAGAAATCAGCTGTTAGTCTGATGGGCTTCCCTTTGTGGGTAACCTGACCTTTCTGTCTGATTGCCCTTAACATTTTTTCCTTCATTTCAACCTTGGTGAATCTGATGAATATGTGTCTTGGGGTTGCTTTTCTCAAGGAATATCTTTGTGGTGTTCTCTGCATTTCCTGAATTTGAATGTTGGCCTGTTTTGCTAGGTTGGAGTTCTCCTGGATAATATTCTAAAGAGTGTTTTCCAACTTGTTTCCTTTCTCCCCATCACTTTCAGGTACACCAGTTGAACTAGGTTTGGTCTTTTCACATAGTCTCATATTTCTTGGAGGCTTTGTTCATTCCTTTTCATGCATTTTTCTCTAATCATGTCATCACACTTTATTTCATTAAGTTGATCTTCAATCTCTGATATCCTTTCTTCCACTTGATCAATTCAGCTGTTGATACTTGTATATGCATCACGAAGTTCTCCTGCTGTGTTTATCAGCTCCATCAGATCATTTATATTCTTCTCTAAACTGGATATTCTAGTTATCAATTCTTCTATCCTTTTTTCAAGGTTCTTAGTTTCCTTGCGTTGGTAAGAACATGCTCCTTTAGCTTGGAGGAATTTGTTATTACCCACCTTCTGAAGTCTACTTCTATCAAGTCTACTTCTATCGTCAAACTCATTCTCCATCCAGTTTGGTTCCCTTGCTGGCAAGGAGTTGTGATCCTTTGCAGGAGAAGAGGCATTCTGGTTTTGGGAATTTTCAACCTTTTTGTGCTGGTTTTCCTCATCTTTGTGGATTTATCTACCTTTGGTCTTTGATGTTGGTGACCTTCGAATGGGGTTTCTGTGTGGACATCCTTTTTGTTGATGTTGATGCTATTCCTTTCTGTTTGTTAGTTTTCCTTCTAACCATCAGGCCCCTCTGCTGCAGGTCTGTTGGAATTTGCTGGAGGTCCACTCCAGATGCTCTTTGCCTCACCAGCAGAGGTTACAGAACAGCAAAGATTGCTGCCTGTTCCTTCCTCTGGAAGCTTCATTCCAGGGGGGCACCCACCATATCCCAGCCAGAGCTCTCCTGTATGAAGTGTCTGTCGACCCCAGCTGGGAGGTGTCTCCCAGTCAGGAGGCACGGGGTTCAGGGACCAATTGAGGAGGCAGTCTGTCCCTTAGCAGAGCTTAAACACTGTGCTGGGAGATCCACTGCTGTCTTCAGAGCCAGCAGGCAGGAACATTTAAGTTTGCTGAACCTGCACCCACAGCTGCCCCTTCCCCCAGGTGCTCTGTCCCAGGGAGATGGGAGTTTTATCTATAAACCCCTGATTGGGCCTGCTGCTTTTCTTTCAGAGATGCCCTGCCCGGAGAGGAGGAATCTAGAGAGGCAGTCTGGCTACTGTGGCTTTGCGGAGCTGCAGTGGACTTGGCTCAGTTCCAACTTCCAGGCAGCTTTGTTTACACTGTGAGGGGAAAACCGCCTACTCAACCCTCAGTAATGGTAGACGCCCCTCCCCTCACCAAGATCGAGTGTCCCAGGTTGACTTCAGACTGCTGTGCTGGCAGCAAGAATTTCAAACCAGTGGATCTTAGCTTCCTGGGCTCCATGGGGGTGGGATCCGCTGAGCTACACCACTTGGTTCCCTGGCTTCAGCCCCCTTTGTAGGTGAGTGAATGGTTCTATCTTGCTGGTGTTCCAGGAGCCACTGGGGTATGAAAAATAACTCCTGAAGTCAGTGTCTTCCCAGATGGCCACCCAGTTTTGTGCTTGAAACCCAGGGCCCTGGTGGTATAGACACCTGAGGGAATCTTCTGGTCTGTGGGTTGAGAAGACCTTGGGAAAAGTGTAGGAACTGGGCTGGAATGCACAGTCCCTCATGGCACAGTCCCTTCACGGCTTCCCTTGGCTAGGGGAGGGAGTTCCCTGAACCCCTGTGCTTCCCAGGTGAGGCAACGCCCCACCCTGCTTCAGCTCGCCCTCTGTGGGCTGCACCCACTGTTTAACCAGTCCCAATGAGATGAACTGGGTGCCTCAGTGGAAATGAAAAATCACCCACCTTCTGCATTGATCTTGCTGGGAGCTGCAGACCAGAGTTGTTCCTATTAGGCCACCTTGCCAGCATCAACTAATGGGTAAAATAACCAGTAGCATCATAATGACAGGATCAAATTCACACATGTCAGTATTAACCTTAAATGTAAATGGGCTAAATTCCCCAATTGAAAGACACAGACTGGCAAACTGGATAAAAAGTCAGGACCCATCTGTGTCCTACATACAAGAGACATATCTCATGTGCAAAGACACACATAGGTTCAAAGTAAAGGGATAAAAGAATATTTACCAAGTAAATGGAAAGCAAAAAAGCAAACAAAAAAAAGCAGGGATTAAAATCCTTGTCTCTAATAAAAGAGACTTCAAACCAACAAAGATCAAAAATGACAAAGAAGGGCATTACATAATGGTAAACGGATCGATGCAACAAGAAGACCTAACTATCCTAAATATATATGTACCCAATAAAGAAGCGCCCAGATTCATAAAGCAAGTTCTTAGAGACCTAGAGAGAGAATTAGACTCCCACACAATAATAGTGGGAGACTTTAAAACCCAACTGTCAATATTAGACAGATCAATGAGATAGAAAATTAACAAAGATAATTAGGATTTGAACTCAGCTCTGGACCAAGCAGGCCTAATGGACACCTAAAGAACTCTCCACCCCAAATCAAAAGAATACACATTCTTCTCAGCACTACATCGTACTTATTCTAAAATTGACCACATAATTGGACGTAAAACACTCCTCAGCAAATGCAAAAGAACAGAAATCATAACAAACAGTCTTTTAGACCACAGTGCAATTGAACTAGAACTCAGGATTAAGAAACTCACTCAAAACCACACAACTACATGGAAACTTAACAACCTGCTCCTGAATGACTACTGGGTAAATAGTGAAATTAAGGTAGAAATAAATAAGTACTTTGAAACCAATGAGGACAAATACACATGTGCCAGAATCTCTGGGACATAGCCAAAGCAGTGTTTAGAGGGAAATTTACAGCACTAAATGCCCACAGGAGAAAGAAAAGATCTAAAATTGACACCCTAGCATCACAATGAAAAGAACTAGAGAATCAAGAGCAAACAAATTGAAAACCTAGCAGAAGACAAGAAATTACTAAGATCAGAGCAGAACTGAAGCAGATACAAACACGAAGAGCGCCTCAAAAAATCAACGAATCCAGGAGCTGGTTTTTTGAAAAGATTAACAAAATAGATAGACCGATATCCAGACTAATAAAGAAGAAAAGAGAGAAGAATCAAATAGACACAAGAGAAAATGACAAAGGGGATGTCACCACTGATCTCACAGAAATACAAAGTACCATCAGAGAATACTATAAACACTTCTCTGCAAATAAACAAGAAAACCCAGGAGAAATGGATACATTCCTGGACACACACACCCTCCCAAGACTAAACCAGGAAGAAGTCAAATCTCTGAATGAACCAATAACAAGTTCTGAAATTGAGGCAGTAATTAATAGCCTACCAACCCAAAAAAGCCCAGGACCAGACAGATTCACAGCTGAATTCTACCACAGATACAAAGAGGAGGTGGTACCATTCCTTCTGAAATTATTCCAAACAATAGAAAAAGAGGGACGCCTCCCTAACTCACTTTATGAGACCAGCATCATCCTGATACCAAAACCTGGCAGAGACAAACAAAAAAAGAAAAATCAGGCCAATAACCCAGATGAACTTTGATGCAAAAATCTTCAGTAAAATACTGGCAAACTGAATCCAGCAGTATATCAAAAACTTCTCCACCACGATCAAGTCAGTTTCATCCTTGGGATGCAAAGCTGGTTCAACATATGCAAATCAATAAACATAATCAATCACATAAACAGAACTAATGGCAAAAACCACATGATTATCTCAATAGATGGAGAAGAAGCCTTCAATAAAATTCAACACCCTTTCATGCTAAAAACTCTCAATAAATTCGGTATTGATAGAACATATCTCAAAATAATAAGGGCTATTTATGTCAAACTCACAGCCAATATCATACTGAATGGGCAAAAGCTGGAAGCATTGCATTTGAAAACTGGCAGAAGACAAGGATGCCCTCTCTCACAACTCCTATTCATCATAGTATTGGAAGATCTGGTGAGGGGAACCAGTTAGGAGAAAGAAATAAAGGATATTCAAACAAGAAGAGAAGAAGTCAAATTGTCGCTGTTTGCAGATGACATAATTGGATATTTAGAAAACCCCATTGTCTCAGCCCAAAACTTCCTTAAGCTGATAAGCAACTTCCGCAAAGTCTCAGGATACAAAATCAATGTGCAATAATCACAAGCATTCCTATATACCAATAATAGACAAACAGAAAGCCAAATAATGAGTGAACTCCCATTCACAATTGCTACAAAAAGAATAAAATACCTAGGAATACAACTTACAAAGGATGTGAGGATCTCTTCAAGGAGAACTACAAACCACTGCTCAAGGAAATCAGAGAGGACACAAACAAATGGAAAAAACTCCATGCTCATGGATAGCAGGAATCAATATCGTGAAAATGGCCATACTGCCCAAAGTAATTTACAGATTCAATGCTATCCCCATCAAGCCGCCACTGACTTTCTTCACAGAATTAGAAAAAACTACTTAAAATTTCATATGGAATCAAAAAGAGCCTGTACAGCCAAGACAATCCTAAGCAAAAAGAACAAAGCTGGAGGCATCATGCTACCTAACTTCAAACTATACTACAAGGCTACAGTAACCAAAACAGCA
>NW_016808026.1:4946669-4949061 GCF_001698545.2 Rhinopithecus bieti
AGGGAGATCGGGTGAAAAAGAAAGAAAAGAAAAGGGAAAGTAATGGAAAGGAAAGGAAAAGAAAAGAAAAGGAAGGAGAGGAGAAGAAAGAGAAGAGAAGAGAAAGAAGAGAAGAGAAAAGAAAAGAAAAGAAAAGAAAAGAAAAGAAAAGAAAAGAAAAGAAAAGAAAATAGAAAAGAAGTCTATGGAAAGTAAACTCATCTCAGATCAGTCTCCCTGGGAGTTGATAAGACCAGAGTGGGTAGCTTATGGGATACCAAGAAGCCTAGGCCCAGATACTCCCCATGCCCAAACTTCCCACACTTTGAGAGTGGTACAGACTGGACACTGCTTCAGAAATGGAAAGGACCAGTACAGCTAGAACAAGATTGTCACAGCAGTGAGTGGATGGGAGGCAAGCATAGGAATGAGACTGATGATCCTTCCGGCCTACTGCAGTTGGGGTTCAAAGATGGACTCAACTTAAATTTTAAAAAATAATTTTATAAGACATAAATATAAATAAAATACAAACTCTGCCTTTGAGGAATTTTAAGATCAATATAGAAAATAAGACAAGGTCATTAATATATTATAAATAAATAGGCCAGACATGGTGGTACACATCTGTAGTCCTAACACTTTGGGATGGTGAGGCAGGAGTATTGCCTGAGCCCAGGAGGTCCAGGCTGCAGTGAGCTATAATAGTGCCACTGCATTCCAGCCTGGGTGACACAGTGGGACCCTGTCTCAAATAAATAAATAATAACATAGCATAGCATAGCATAGCATAGCATAGCATAGCATAGCATAACAACATAATATCTGTGTCATTAATGATGTAAAAAAAATTACCTCTGATAGGAAGGATCAGTAACATCTTCATAGAGAACTGAAAAAAACTGATAAAACATAAGAAAGAATAGTGAAACCCCACCTTTACTAAAAACACAAGTTAGCCGGATATGGTGGCACACACCTGTAATCCCAGCTACTCAGGAGGCTGAGGCAGGAGAATCGCTTGAACCAAGTAGGCAGAGGTTGCAGTGAGCCAAGATTACACCATTGCACTCCAGCTTGGGCGACAGTGAGACTCCTTCTGAAAAACAAACAAAAAAACATAAGAAAGAAAAGGCTGGGTGTGGTGGCTCATGCCTGCAATCCCAGCACTTTGGGAGGCAGAGGCAGGTGAATCACCTAAAGTCAGGAGTTTGAGATCAGCCTGGCTAAAATGGTGAAACACCGTCTCTGCTAAAAATACAAAAGAAAAAAGAAAAAAAAAAAAAAGTCAGGTGTGGTGGTGCACTCCTCTGATCCCTGCTACTCAGGAGGATGAGGTGGGAGAATTGCTTGAACTTTGGAGATGGAGTCTTCAGTGAGCCGAGATCTTGCCACTGCACTCCAGCCTGGGTGACAGTGAGACTCTGTCAAAAAAAAAAGAAAAGAAAAGAAAGAGAGAGAGAANCAAATCAAAAGAATACACATTCTTCTCAGCACTACATCGTACTTATTCTAAAATTGACCACATAATTGGACGTAAAACACTCCTCAGCAAATGCAAAAGAACAGAAATCATAACAAACAGTCTTTTAGACCACAGTGCAATTGAACTAGAACTCAGGATTAAGAAACTCACTCAAAACCACACAACTACATGGAAACTTAACAACCTGCTCCTGAATGACTACTGGGTAAATAGTGAAATTAAGGTAGAAATAAATAAGTACTTTGAAACCAATGAGGACAAATACACATGTGCCAGAATCTCTGGGACATAGCCAAAGCAGTGTTTAGAGGGAAATTTACAGCACTAAATGCCCACAGGAGAAAGAAAAGATCTAAAATTGACACCCTAGCATCACAATGAAAAGAACTAGAGAATCAAGAGCAAACAAATTGAAAACCTAGCAGAAGACAAGAAATTACTAAGATCAGAGCAGAACTGAAGCAGATACAAACACGAAGAGCGCCTCAAAAAATCAACGAATCCAGGAGCTGGTTTTTTGAAAAGATTAACAAAATAGATAGACCGATATCCAGACTAATAAAGAAGAAAAGAGAGAAGAATCAAATAGACACAAGAGAAAATGACAAAGGGGATGTCACCACTGATCTCACAGAAATACAAAGTACCATCAGAGAATACTATAAACACTTCTCTGCAAATAAACAAGAAAACCCAGGAGAAATGGATACATTCCTGGACACACACACCCTCCCAAGACTAAACCAGGAAGAAGTCAAATCTCTGAATGAACCAATAACAAGTTCTGAAATTGAGGCAGTAATTAATAGCCTACCAACCCAAAAAAGCCCAGGACCAGACAGATTCACAGCTGAATTCTACCACAGATACAAAGAGGAGGTGGTACCATTCCTTCTGAAATTATTCCAAACAATAGAAAAGAGGGAC
>NW_016808026.1:4953648-4956189 GCF_001698545.2 Rhinopithecus bieti
AGGATGAAAGGAAGGAAGGAAGGAAGGAAGGAAGGAAGGAAGGAAGGAAAAAGGAAGGAAGAAAGAAGAAGGAAGGAAAGAAGGAATGAAGGAAGGAAGGAAGGAAAGAAAGAAAAGAAAAGAAAAGTAAAGAAAAGAGAAAGAAAGAGAAAGAAAGAAAGAGAAAGAAAGAAAGACCTCAGGTTGGGAAAGCAACATTCAATAGGCAGTTGAATTTGGCTGGAACATACAACATCTAAAGTGTCCTGGGAATGATAAAGTTAAAGATGAAAGAGGACATGTTCATGCTCTGAACAGAGCACCCAAAGGGATCCAAAGAGCTGACTTAGCAATGTAGGAGACTCACTCCTGAGGCAGTGCTATCCTGCAGGGTGTCAAGAATTAGCTAGGACATAAATACAAGCTACCATGTTTTGTCCTCTTATAACAAATAGAAGAATCAGTCAACCTAAAATAAGACTGGCAACAGTTAAAGTGTGAGATCTTCAATTTTACCTGTGAGTGTTAGACTTAGTAAAAATATGGGTCTAAAGGGGGTTAAAAAACACAGAAATGAAAGAAGCCATATTTGGCAATACTAGATGTGGAAAAAAGAATTAACTGATGAATCAAATTTCATTACAAAATTTTCACAGGAAAAGAGAACTCAACAAAAGTAAGAAAATAAGAATGAAAATGGAAATATTAGAAGTGGTTTCACTATACTCTGCAGAAAAGTGATCAGAAATTAAATTGATTTGTTGTAATTCACTCCAGAAAAAAAAAAAAATACTTTTTCAGCAAAAAAATGCATTGCTGTGCAATAATTAGGATGAAATTCTCCACACTAGCACTACACCATGAGAATGGAAGTACTGCCCTAAATCAGGGATTTGGTTTTATTCACTGCTGAATTATCAGTGTCTAACCCAGTACAGGTCTCAGACTGACTTTTCCCATTTTATTTTACTGGGTTTATTCAACAGTTATTTACTGAGTCCTCACTGGGTAGCAAGTCTTCAATAATAGTCCCGGATAGAGCTATGAACAAGAGCTAAGAATAGCTCGCTCTGCCTTTGAGCTCAAGATCTGACAGTGTCTCAGAATCCCCCAGGAAATCTCCCAAGCATGCTGTGCTGTCTAGAGAAGTCCACTAGGATTCTGAATCCACTTAATGTTCCTCTAATTCTCAACATATTAAAGCTGAAGCCACCTTCTCCAACTCAAGCGTTACAATGAGCATTGTAGACCAAGCCTTCATAATTGATTTGGTCTTTTCAAAATTCTCCTTTTTTACACTTATTTACCAAAAAAAAAAAAAAAGCTTTAGTCTTTATTAAACAAAGGAAGTAGAAGACAGATAAGGGAACAGGTCATGACCGCTCCTTTCCCCTACACATATGCACACTTACAAACACAGACGCACCCGAGTGAATTTCAGGGACCACCGGGGGACAGACTGATGGGCAGAGGGAGGCAGAACCCTCCGAGAATGGGCCTGGATCTCAGGGTGGGCTGAGACCTGGGCCAGGGGCAGCCGTTCTGAGGGGTTATGCCTGAGCAGCTTGGAGATGAGGTCCTGGGGCTCCCATGGGCACAGAAGGGGGAATTTTAGGGCCACCTTGATGATTCCCCCATAGGCCTCATTGTGTGTGGGGTTCCCCACCAGCGGTTCATAGCCCAGTAGTCCGATGTACCACAGATCCACCTTCTCTGTGTGCGCGCACCCCTCAATTGTCTCCGGGGACACGTAGTCCAGGGCGCCACATATTTGTCTTCCTCCTCAGTGAGGGGACGTGCACAAGGCAGCCGAAGTCGGCAACTTTCAGCTCGCTCTCAAGCCCTGAGAGCAGATTCTCTGGCTTTAGGTCTGGGAGTCACCTTCTTCCCGTGGCAGTACATCAGCGCACCTGCCACCTCCCCGATGATGCTGGCTGTTCGTTTCCAGTCAAAGGTGCGGCTCTTCCGCAGCTCCTGGTACAGCTCCACGGGGGTAGAGGTGACGGGGGCGTACTCTAGAATTCAGTAGATTTTCTCAGGTCATAAAAGTAGTTGTAGCAACTCAGTATGTTGGGATGCTGAACGGGGGCCTGGATTTCCATCTGCCTGCGCAGCTGGTGCTCCCCACGCCCTCCTTCTCTATCTGAGACTTGGAGGCCTTGAGGGCCGCGATGAAATGGCTTTTCTTCTTTCGAGCCAAGTACACATGTGCAAACTTGTCTTTGCCCAGGGGACGCCCAGTCTCAAGGTCGTCGACCGTGAAGGGCCGCGTTAAGATGCTGCGCGTCCCACAGCTGTTCTCCACCACCTCATGGCAGGGGCCGCTGCGGGCTGTGCGTCTGCGCAGCTGGGGAGCTCACGCGCAGCTTCGGTGGGGATCCTGGGGAAGACTAGCTGGGGCAGGGTACTCAGGTCGGCTGGAGCCGTCTGCTTGCCATAGGGCCAGGGGTAAGTGTTCTCCTTCTGGGCCATCCTTGGAGGGAAAGCAGGAGGAGAGCTGAGGTCCAAGGCACAGCTGCTCTCCCGGCCACCACAAACGACGGAAATCTGCCTTATAAAAAA
>NW_016808026.1:4956627-4994532 GCF_001698545.2 Rhinopithecus bieti
AAAAAAAAAAAAAAAAAAAAAAAAAAAAAAAAAAAGGCAGCATTTTCATAATTTTTTCTCACTCCGGAAGTATTAAGCACAACTGTGTATAAAATTATTCTGACGCCCAACTTAGTAAAAGCTTGAAAATGACTTTACAACAGCTAAATTAGAATTCAAGAGTTCAAGCACAGCTCCAGTAAGAATGTACGTAAGCACCCCACACATTCAGAAATCATGATCCTAACTGTAATTGTGTATTTTGTCATTTAAAAGCAATTGTATTATTTTCATAATTAAAATCAAGGCAGGTGGAGCTACAACTAGGAAAAAAATAAAATAAAATGAAGGCAATCCTCTTTCATCATCTCATATATTTCTCAAAACTGTTCTTTTCTTCTTGTCTACAGAAATATAGTTGCTGGGCCCAAGAAATGATAAGAGGTTTCTCTTCACACCGTTGGGGGCAGTTCTGAGAAGAAACCTGTCCAGGGACCATTGCTGACCAGTGCTGATTCACATGACTGTGTCATGAAAATAGAAGATGTCATTGGGTTTGGGTTCCTCTTGGAGCACCAAAATAAACACAGATTGAAATTCTCCTAAAAATACTCCCCAACCATTTTAGCACAGAGAAAGGCTGTTCTCCATGTGGACATGTTGAGCATATTCTGATTGTTCAAGCCAGGATCTCAAAGGATTTGGTGGGTGGAGACAGCAGAGCAGGTTATGACACCAGCTTTGTCTTCCCACATGTGGATCACCATTCTCTTCCTCGCTCTCTCCAAGCCCTTTGTCCCCATTTCCACTGTTTCCCCAAATGCCCCCATTTCCACTGTTTCCCCAAATCCCAGATCATCCATTTAACATGCATTCACTGGGCACCTACATCAGTAAGAATGTTTGTCACTGAAGGGAAAATACACTTATTCATCTTCGGTTCCCCTTATCAAGGGCGTCTGCTGTTTTGTGTGTGAGGAGTAAGGGGAGTGTAGGCATGACACAGAGTCTAGGAGGTACCTGTGAGCTTGCCCATCATTGTGTATCAGGAGAGTGCTAAAAGTCCCGCAAGAAAAGTAAAGCAACTTAACAAACTGTCCCTTCTCTATTCTTTATAAGTTGCCACATCACAGTGCTTTGAGGTGCCAGATCATGCATTTTATTAATCTCATTACCAAGACTCAGATCCTTCAGAGTAAGAGCTAAATTCTACCCCAGTTGTGACACAGTAGAATTCTCAGAAGCAAAAACTTCTCAGGGAAAGAGCAATAAATCAGGACGCAGCACCTCCTCCCTGAATCTTCTCCAGCAAAAGTTACATTTTTCAGGCGAACAGGATCAAGCAGCAAAAAATAAGTGCACTCAGGTTTCTCTGTGATGTGATTACTACCCTGTGGGAGGGAGAGGACGGTAGATGGAGAGAAAATTTGACCCTACCTTGGATTTTTTTTTTAAGCTGGCATTTTGGCAGTCTATCTACAAGTGCTTTCAGAATGTCAAGTCCACGGTAGAGCCCAGCCAGAAACAGAGACCTCCGGTGCCTTTTGATAAGCCACTGTTTCACTCGCTCTGCTTTTCAAGGGTGTCAGGTGAACAGAGGCTTGTGGTGCAACCTTAGAACTGGGAGCACAGTGGCTTTGAGGCAACCAAACACCACTGCCACCATGGTGCCGCACCGCCAAGTTGGGGGAGGAGGAGGCCCAGCTTTCTTCTTTTTAAAGAAAGATCTTGCTACTTTGCCCCTGTTCTTAACCTTCCCTTTTCTGCCATGTACTCTATTCAGACTTATCAGTCAGTGAGCCAAAGTGGACCAGATCCTGCCACAATTTTGCCCAGGCTGTTGTACCCTCAGGGCTTTTCAAGGGTGGAGAGCACCTGGCTTCTACATCATCCATCCTTCCTTTATGCTTTGCAGAGTGTTAGGAGCACTAGCTTGGGAGACCAACAAACCATGTTTGGACTTCGGCTGTGTGTTCTTGGGTAGCATGCTTAACATCTCTGAACTTCAGTTTCCTCATCTGTAAAATGAGGATCATTATATCTGCCCTTCGGTGCTTTGTTAGGGATTAATAAGAGAATACATAAAGTGCTTACGATAAGGTCTAACATGCAGCAAGCATTTGCACAACAGGTATCAAATGCAAGTATGTGCATAGCACATATGCAAAGACACAGATATTATTTTACCAGGAAGGTACCTTAAATGCCATTACTTCTTTTGATAATTCCCCCTTATTCATTTGACCCTCTTACTGAACCATCAGGATTCAACCCAAGCCTCTTTGCCCCTAGAAAAATTTTTCCCAAGTGTATGGAGTTCAGTGTGTCTTGCTCCATGTTCTCAAAGCAAGTTGTTTGAGCATCTTCGCTGCAGCGATTCCTGGAATGCTGAATGTAGTCATCTCCTTGTCTGTCAGTCCTATCATACCATACCCTGGACACTTGGAAGGTAAAGAAGAGATTGTTTGGTGTGAGGGTCTAGGTGCAGAATTCTGAAGCCAGACTGCCTGGGACCACATCCCATCTTTCTTTTGCCAGTTAACTGTGTGCCTCAGCATTCTCCCTCAAACCAGGAGTGAGAATAACAGTACCTACCTCCCAAAGGTAACTTAGAAGTGTGCCCAGCACATAGTAGTCACCATAGAAGTGTTAGCTTTTGTTTATTTATTTAATTTTTCTTTGAGTCTTCAGGTTCTGGGAGATACCAGGTGTTTGATACAGAGGGGCTGGAGAAACCAGGGAACCACTACAAATTACAAGGAGAATGAGTCTGGCATTTCATTCAGGGTAACACATCATATAATGGTTCAAAAATAATGAAACTGGTATCCAAAAGATTTGAAAACAGGATCTCAAAGAGATATTTGCACACCTATATTCATTGCAACATTATTCACAATAACCACAATGTGTCCATCCAAAGATAAATGGGTAGACAAAATATGTTATATACATATAATGGGACATTATTCAGCTCTAAGAAAGAAGGAAATCCCTGTCATTTGCTACAACATTATGAACCTTGAGGACATTGTGCTAAGTGAAGCAAGCCAATCACAAAATGACAATTACTGCTTGATTCCGCTCATATGAGGTTGCTAAAGTAATCAAACTCATACAAATAGTGAGTAGAATGGTGGTTTCCAGGGGCTGGGGGTGGGGGAAAAGATGAAATTGTTATTCAATAGGCATAGAGTTGTGTCATGCAAGAGGAAAAATTCTTGAGGTCTGCTGTATCACAATGGGCATATACATAACAATACTATAATATACACATAAAAATTATTAAGTAAACAACTCTATGGTTTGTGTTTTTAACCACAATTTAATTTTTTAATTTAAAAATTTAAGCCAAAAAATAACTACATCAGGCATGTCAAGCTCAACACCATAAACTTATTTCTGTTTATTCCCACCTCAGGTGACTACCTCAGGTGACCTCAGGTGGTCTGCATGAGACAGTCAATTCTTAGTAAAAACTAAAAGTGGGTCATGGTTCTTTTCTTATGACATATACCTATGTCTCTATGTCTGCACCAATGTGCTTATTTTTACTGAACACACATTGACATCATTTGAAAGTCCTGAGGCAATTAGGGAAAAACTATACGGAATGAATGTTACCTGACATTTTAATGCTTTACTTTCTCTCTACCCAAGGAGTAGTTTGCTTTCCAAACAAGTCTTCTACTAGATAGCCTGTTTTATTTTTCTTCATCACACTTATTTCGCTGGCACTATACAATATAGTGGGCTATTGATCTGCTGCATAATAGTATAATTTAATTCCATGAGAGCATAAATTTGTTTTTTTTACTACTACACCCTCAGCACGTGGAAGAGTTCCCAGCACATAGTAGGTGCTCAATTAACATTTGTTGAATTAATTAATAATTCCTCTGATAGTGGAAGGACAGGAAAAAAAATAGATTGTCCCAAGCTTAGCCATCAAAGAAATTTTCTTTGGAAGGATAGAATTCTTTGATCTTTTTGCTTGCATTATTCATGCCTTTGAGTCAGGGGATGAGAGCCTTAGTGAAGCTCTGCAACCCAGTAAATATGAATGTAGTTATGATTCTTTAACTAGATATGTCTAGAGCACAGTGAACTTTATACATGTCTTAGCCACCAGATAATTCAGGAATTGAATTTAGTGACAAGAATTCTTTAGATGTAGGAAGAGATAGTGAGAGAATCACTCAGGTGGGACCAAGAAGACAAGTATAATTATATCCTGAGCCATTTTAATACACTCCCAGATAACATCACTTGAAACTGTTTAGGAGCAAAAAGAGAGAGGTATCGGAAACACACAGACTTAGAGTATTACCCAGGCATTCATTTAATCAGCCTACAAACTTGAGCCCTCACCCAGAGTTAAAGCTCTTCCTCTTTATTTCTTTTTGAAGCTAGCAAAATTTTCTACCAAAGATGTCTGCCAGCTTTTTATGGCTTAGGATCCTTGATTGCAGAGTCATTCTTTAGGTGCCTGATGCCTTCTTCACTTGCTTTCTAAGAGGATAAACCACATTTTCCTTATTCTGACTAGAGAAGATCCTGTGTCTGTAATCATCAAAGAGGTACTGCTCATACTAAAGCCTCAGTTCCTTTGAGCCAGCATTCAGTTTGTAGTATCCAATGTTATCCCCTCTGTTGGCCCACAGCTTATTTTTATGTCTTCATTTGGGTTTTCTTATGGAATCCTGAGTCAGAACTCTCTCCAGAATGATCATTGGGGAAGCTACCATAGCTTCAGAGGGAGAAGGTACCAGCAACATTTTCTCTCTCTTTTTTTTTTTCTTTGAAACAATCTCAGAGAATAAGTTTGAGGGAAACTTGGTTGGATTTATAATCCTCCTGCATCAAAAAACAGCAATGAAACTTCCAGTAGCTGACTTTGCACAGCAGTTTCAAAACCAGACGCCAAAATAAACTTCCAATAGGAGCCCATGGATGGCAAGATTTCATGCACTTTTTCCTGTTGTGTAACCTAGCCTCCATTTCACCTTCCCTCCCTGAGATCATTCCATGTGGAGGGATCATTCTCCTTTCCTGCTTCAAGCAAGTGGCCAGTGAATGCATCTGCAGTTTATAAGATTCCTCAGTCAGATTGAATGGGACAGAAAAAGACTTTGGCAGGATCTGGGGTTTTTGGGTGACAAGGATCTGGGACTGTGATTTCTCTGCCAGCCTTACTTACCCCTGATTAGGGAGGGTGGCTCAAGGAGAGCGCAGAGTTCAGGGAACATATATGTAAAAAAGTGAGCACTTGGATACAAGTAAAATCTGGATTAGAAGTGAAATTGTTTGCACCTTTTAAGAGTGAGTGGCGTCAACAAAGGTCAGCAGGTTGCTGCCAACAGATATGAGCGAAAACGGAATGATTTACTCTTAGCAGCAGCAGTGGAACCCACTGAATAGTAGTATGCATGTGATTTTAACGTTTATAATAACAAAGGTGGAATAAAATTAGCTACCATTGACTAACCAACTGCCATGCCCCACTGTGGCAAGTTTTTCCCATCTATTAACTCAGGCACAATACCATGTATTCAATCCTTTTAACTCCATCTCTCAGATGAGGGGCTCAAGAAGCAGGAAAGTTAATAGATTGAGCATGGTCATTTAGTTACAAAAGAAAGAAGAGCTGGAATTTCAACTAAGGTCTATCTGACTCCAACTTAGCCATCCTTGCCCCTTGTGCAAGGCTGCTGTAATGGGAGCTTTGGAATGGCCTCTGGATGGAGGGTTCAAGCTTTGACTTTTGTCCTCCTTCCCAGCTATTTGCCAGTCATGCTATTGCATAAGGGGAAAGGAAGGGAAAGTGGGGAGGTGATTCCTACTTTATTCCTCTCTTGGGAGTGGCTTTGCTCTATTCCTAGAAATGGGGCAGACCGATCTTTTCTATGGGATGATGAATAGCAAAGAGAAGCCCATAGACGGGCATCTTGCCATACCCTCCACCACTATATATCTATCCCAGGGCCCCTGGATCCACAGGGTACCCACCTGGACCTGATCTTGATTGCTTTATCTTCCTGTTGGAAAACTCAACTCGTTAGTAATTCCTCTGTTTCTAATAAGACTTCATCCCGGCTCAACGTTTGATGAATCTTCACATGCCTCCCCGTGAGTATGGCTTCCTTCAGCTGCCAGCGTGGAGAGCAACTGCAGGGACACCAGGAAGCCCCAGGGCCACAGCTTCCTTGGCAGCAGCTCCAAAGAACACAAATATTCTCATTTTTCTTTTTGGCAGAAGTGGTGGCAGAAGTGGTGGATAAGTGCATTAACAAAAACAGGAATATGATGAAGGGAGGCTGAGAAGAAAGGGGTGAAGAGGAGAAACTCCTAACCAAATAAGAAGCCCACAGGGAGCTTGTCCCTTGTGCTGCTGTGTGGTCTAGATTGTGTGTTTTAGACTCATGCAGACGACAGTCTTATCTCCTGTGTTCTCAGCAGTTGCTACCACATTGACAGAGCTCCATACATTTTGGTTTTCTGTGGTGATGACAAAAACACTTCTCTTCCCCACAGCTAACTATAAAGATAATAATGATGCCTATGATTATAGCTATCATGTATATGACCCTGTGCTCAACACTTTACAGGATGATGATGATAATTCACACTTTTATAGTTTACTATGTACCAGCAATGTTCTAAGTGATCAACAGACAGACAGGTTAACTCATGTCAATATATGAGTTAACATATTAATCCTTACTGCAAAACTATGAAGTTGGTACGATTATCCTATTTTATGGATGAGAAAATGAAGAACAAAGAGTTAAGTGACTTGCCCAAGGTGATGAATCTGAAAAGTGACTATTTATCCCCCAGGAAAATAAGGTTCAGAGGGGCTAAGTCACCTGCTCAAAGTCACATAGTGAGAAAGTGGTAAAACTGAGTCTCAAACCAAATCTGCAGGACTCCAAAGTATATACTATTAGCTGCTATGCTAGATTAAGTCTCTCTATACACACAACCAGATAGATAGATAGATAGATAGATAGATAGATACGCATATGCACACACATCCTAGAAAACTAGAAGTTTTATCCAAAATTGGGACTCTTGGATTCTAAGACAGTATTTTTTATGGCCTCCAAAAATTGTATATCTTAGTATATACAGAAAAGCATTACATTTGAAGGTGACTTGGGCTACATAGAAAAGGCACAGTGAGGCCCTTTTTGACCCTGACCTGTGAGCTGAAATATCAGTATCATGGCACACCTGAAATCCACTTTGTTCGGAAAGTTCTGCCTTAAGAGAAATGTTCCAAACATGAAAGCAAGAAGTGAGCTGAGAACCTACCCCATCATCCCCTTCTCACCTCTCCCATTTCTCTGATCCTTCACTTGCTCTGCATTTCACTGTACCCAGGAATAAGAAGAAATATGTTGAATAAAGTCAGTTTCACTAAAAACAAACAAATATGGCCCACCACCTGAAAGATTCCCATTTCAACTCTCCTTTTCCTTTCTTATTCCTCCAGGAAAGCAGAATGATAGTAATTTAAATGGAAGCATGAAGAGGCCCTGGGCATATTGCAAACACCATTCACCTAAAAGACTTCCAAGCTGCAGAATCCCCCTTTTTCCCCCGTGAATGAGCAGCAACTACTGTCTTGCCATGCCGTCATCAAAACCTGCCTGTTGGATGTGCAGCGCAGGCGGTGATGTGGCTGGGTTTCCCTCTGAGCCAAAGCAGTGGGAGCTGCCCCTACTTGGGGCTTTTTTTTTTTTTTTTTTGCCAGAAAGAATAAACATTAGCACACATATCATTGGGGGCAGGTGTACCCTGCAGAAGGGCACATTGTGTGACTGGCAGTCTGCCCTCTCTGGCTTTCAGTTTTATATTTCTCAAATTCTAATTGACTTGCAGCCGCACTGGGAGGAGTTTTGCTTCATTTCTGTATTACATAAGATTGGACGGCCTGAGGGCATATGAGCTGTGGAGTTCTCCAGAGCCCAGGCTTGGAGTGAGTAGAGCTATTCCCAAAGCCGCCTTTATGCATGACCAGGGGAGAAAAGAGGACAGCAACTGTAAGCCTTCTCCTCTTCTCTGCCATTTTCCCTCAGAGGCCGTGCAGTGATAGAGGCTCCATAGACCCTGTTGCTCCTAATGCCAGATGCGATGCACATGTGTTGTCAAACTAGGATTAGTTTGTTATTTCTCCTTTAAGTAGGTTAAGCTTTTTAAAGCAGGGGTAATTAAGATTATGACTAGACAATGAATGAAAGAAATCATGGGGCTTAATGAGGGTACTGTAGTTACCCTAGAACGGAAAGGATAACAAGTTTTCTTTTATTGGTATGAGAAAAGAAAAAGGACAAAAGAGATGGCAATAAAAGATATATATATACAGCTTCATCCACACTAACACCTGGTAGAACTGGGAGCACACCTGACCATTAATATAACTCACTGTCACTTTGGGAACTGTTTTTATAAGAAAAAAGGGTTTTCTCTACACATATTCCTGCAGCTTATTGGTTCCTTAACTTTTCTGTGGTTACTAATTTCAAAATATTAAAAACATATTCTTACCCTGAAAGATAAAGGTGGTCATGATGTGAACACACATCCTTTCTGATCATAGACTCTAGGTATCTCCCAAAAACAGCATAGAGGAAAACAGAAAGGCACAGGAGACGAAACAAGAGCAGTCAGAAAGGCTGTGCAAACCCTTTCTCAGTTGATTCTGTTTGTAAACTCTTCTTCTAATCTGTCTTCTGCTCCCAATGCACATTGCTGGTACTTTCAGCAGCTCTCACTGTCTCTCTCCTGAAGAAATCAAGAGACTCTTGACCAGTCTCTTGCTTCTAACTGCTCCTTCCTCCGCTCCATCCTTCACACAGCTGCCAGATTCATAGCTCTTAAAGGCCAGCTTGTTCATGCCTTTCCTCTCTTTAAATTATTTTCTAGAGGCACAAAAATTCCACTTGGAGAAGGATCTCCTATAAGTAATATCCACATGTTTTGAAGACAAAAACATTCAAATCAGCATTGTTTATTGACTACAATGTATTTAATGTCTATCATTAGTTAACTGGTTAAATAAGACATGGTTCAACTACATAATTTGAAAACATGGAGCTGTGGAAAAGAATAAGATAGATCTAAATGTGCTGATAGGGACCAATTTCAAGATACAAAGCAAGATTTGTATAGTATCCTCCTTTGCATGCAACAAAGGATAAATAAAGAAGATGCTTATATATACACTATTTCTGCAAAGATACATAAGCAGTTAATGATCATGGCTGCTTCCTGGGAGGGAAGCTATGGAACTGAATATCTGGCATGGTTTTTTTATTGTATGCTCTTTACAGATTTTAAAATCATAAATAGGTGCTACTTTCATAATAATAAGAAACACTAATTTAAAAAAAACAAAAACAAAACCTTCCATGTAATAAAAGCACTTATCACCTGAATAAGTGATGAGGGCACTTCATCACCTGGATCCAACCTAGCTTTGATGCCTCCAATGTTGACTTGAGGTCACATCACGCCATTTGCCATTGCCTGACCTGCTCGTGCTACCCAATAGTATTCCACACATGTGCACACAGCTGGGTTTCTTCATCTATATACTGAGGATTACAACAGCACCCATTACACAGAGTTTTTTAGAGTGAGAATTAAATGAGATAAAACATAACAGGTGCTTATAATAATGCCTAGCAAATAAGTTCTCAATAAATGTCAGTTGCTATTATTGTTTTATACGAAGGTGACACCTTTTTATAGAAAGGCCTTTGCTGCATTCTCTGCCTGGTGAAAGGCTACTTATGCACTAAGGCTTAGCTCAAATATCATCCTTTCTGTGTTCTTCACAACCTCTGAGCTCTGAGCACTTTGTTCATACTCTTGTTTAGTGCCTTTCATATTCCATCATAATTAATATCATACCAGTCCACTTCTAGCTAGCCCTTATAAGGTATATTGAGAAAGGACCATGATATGTATCTTTTTTTTTTGAGTCTAATGTAGCTTTTCTGTAATTATTTAGAGAATTTAGTGCAATTAAAGCAGTAAAAAAAAAAAAAAATCCCCAGAAAATGTAGCATGTATGCATTGCAGCAATCAAAATCTTCTCGCAGTGTGTCTGCTAATGCTTTCCCCACTGCATGACACTAAAGGAACCTTCTGGGAAATAGAGATTAGCATTAGTGCCAAGATTCCCCCAAAGGTGATCTAAGCACTTCACACCATTTTGGTTGTCAAGCTTCACTCTTCACAGCTCATCTTTCTTGCCAGAATTCTGGGCCAGCTTTTAGTACTTAGCAATATAGATTGTGAGCTAACGCTTGGCTGATGTCTAATTTAAAAGATTGACTGTGCATTAAAAGCCCTAGCAGGCTTTAAAAAGAGACTTAAACCATTGCAAAAGGAATACCTTGGCTGATTATTGCTTTGGATTTGATATTGGATTTAATATTAACACAATAGGATATTCGATTTTCCTCCACGCTCATGTGAGAAATAATATATTATTCATAGGTTTAAAATACAATTCCAGAGTTAAAAGATCTCAGGGAGAAAAGGTTATTTAGACTGATATTTCTCCATGGATCATGTGTTATCAGCATCAACTGGAGGTACTTAAGACTCAGGTTCTCAAAGTCTACCCAAGGCAATGAGGACCCTAGAGTCTGCTTTTCCATATAAGATGCCTTGGTGATTCTTAAATACATGAAACTTGGGAGTCACTGATTTACAATGGCATTTAGATAAGCCTCTTGAGGCTGGGAGCAGTGGCTCCTCCTATAATTGCAGCATTTTTGGAGGCTGAGGGAGGATTGCGTGAAGCCAGAATGTAAAGATCAGCCTGGCAACATAGTGAGACCCCATCTACACACACACACACACACACACACACACACACACACACACACACACAAATTAGCTAAGCATGATGGTATACCTGTAGTCCCAGCTACTCTGGAGGCTGAGGCAGGAGGATCCCTTTAGCTCAGGGATTCAAGGTTACAGTGAGCTTTGATCACACCACCACACTCCAGCCTGGGTGATGGAGTGACAGCCTGTCTCCAGAAAAAGAAAAAAAGAAAGAAAGAAAAGAAAGAGAAAAATCAGCTTGAATAAGAAAGTACAGGAAATGTAAAAATCTCATGAAACAAGCTTCACCAAGTCACAAAATACCTGCTGTGTGCTGCTCCCTGCCTTTTGTACCTTTTAAGCTGGATCCTGTATCCTTGGTTGCCTATATGACACCATGCTTGCAAAGAAATCAAGGATATAGTGTGGTTTGGTTGACGGTGGAGACTTGGAATGTGGTTAATTAGTGATTGAATCTCTTTCTTCTTAGGCTCCACCTTGAATTTCTCAATTCTAATCAGAGCTACACTTTCCTAGGTTTAAGGCCTGACTGGGAACAATGGTCATGAGGAGGAGAAGAAAAGCATCAGTAGTGTTCAGGGTGATCTTACTAACTTGCTAAGTACTGTTCAGGGTGATCTTGGCAAATTGCGCTTTTGGTCTTTGAATTATTCCTTCTCATTTGTCTATTGCATTTTTCAGTTCTATCCTTACTCTAGCAATTGATCACATACTGCCTCATACAGTGTTCAGGGTGGTCTTAGCAAAAAACATAATGTGCCTTTGGTCTCAAGGAATGGGGAATACAATGAAAATGGACTCAAAATCATTCTTTACCCTTTGTGACCCCCTGCTTTGCATTTTTAAGTGCCTTCTGAGTGCAGTCAGTTCCCTTTCCAGTCCTTCTTTACACCAAGCACAAGACATAAAGGTAATCATCAAAAGAAACATACTCCACTAAGCATGTTCTTTTTCCCCCACAGTATACAAGTCAGCTCAGTGTGGTTTGGGAATCATTGAGCTTTATAAGTAAATCTTTATGTTAACAGAGATGTATGGCAAAGCTATGGTGTCTAGTAGAAAGAGCATTTGTTTTCCAGTCAATATCTGGGTTTAAGACCCATTTTACTTTTACTTACCTGTACAACCCTAATTAAGCAAGTCACTCCTTGCTCAACCGTAGTTTTCTTATCCACAAAATGAGAATGAGAATTCCTACATCAGATTGCTGTTAAAAGGATAAAAGAAATAATATCAAAACAGCACTTAGAATACTGTCTTGCACATAGTAGGTATTTAATAATATGTCATTAGTTTAATCATCAAATATCAAAGTGGCTATTGATTTCTGCTATGTGGTATCACAAGAACTGTGTTGCTATGGGAGATACTAAGAGTAGTACAGATCATGCTTAAGTTACTGTGATGCTTGTCAATGAGATAAAAAATAGAAACACACAAATGATAGCAATATTGTACAAAAGTTATTTAAGTAATATAAAATATATCATCAGACAGTATGTGATCAATTGCTAGAGTAAGGATATAACTAAAAAATGCAATAGACAAATGAGAAGGAATAATTCAAAGACCAAAAGAGCAATTTGCTAAGATCACCCTGAACACTACTGAAGCATTTGTGAAAGTACATCTTTATTCATTTGACAAGTGTCTCCTGAGTTCCTACTCCAACCAGGCACTCTTCAAGACCCTGAGATACAGTGACAGACAAGACAGAAGAGATTCCTCTCTCCATGGAGCCTATATTTAAGTGGCAAGAGACAGACAAAAAGAGACTAAGTTCATGTTAACACTACTGCAATTTCAGGTGGTTTGTCATAAGTTCTATGAAGAAGAATGAAGTGGGGTAAGGAATTAGAGTGGGACTAGCTGACAGTTATTTGAGAAATACAGAATCAAGGGAGCCCTCTCTTAAGAGGAAATGGTCATCAGAGATCTGAATGAAGAGAGCGAACCAAGGAAAGATCAGAGGGAAGATAAGGGAGAAGCAAGTGTAAAAGCAGGAATGAACTTGGCGTGCAAGGTCCTGCAGGAGGACCAGTGTGGCTGGAGTGAGGTGAACCTGCAGGACAGTGGCAGGAGACAAGAGGAGAGAGAAAAGTGAGGGTCAGATCATGCAGGACCCTCTTGGCCATCAAAAGAGGGAATTTTACTCTAAGTTGTGATATAAGCCTATTGCAGGATTTTGAACAAGAGAGTAGCATAATTTATTTCCTTAACAATGATCATGGGTAGAGAACAAAGAATAAATATGAGGCCAATTATGGGTTAATACACTGGTAAAGAAAAGATGACAATGGCTTAAGCTGTTAGAGACCAGAAAGGAAATCAGAAATACAGTTATTTTAAAGGGTATCAAAAGGAGAAATGATTAAGAAATACAAAAAGATGGCAGATGATATAAAATGGCAAGGTAAAGGAGATAAATAAAAACAGAAAGTTCAGAAAAAGATTATTTAGGTTACAAAGTATAAAGAACTGGTATCTGGAGCCAGCACACTTGGATTTGAATCTCCAGTTTATGACTTACTACTCATGTGCCTTTAGAAGAGTTCCTTAACCTTTCTCCTTTCCTCATTTATAAAATAAGAATAATGAGATCTGCATCATAGAGTTGTGAGTCAGATTAGAAAACATATCAACTTTCTGACAGGTAGTAGGTTCTCCAAAAATATTTGTTCTTTCCCTTCTGCCCCTGGTTGAATTTATACTTTTTTCACCAGCTTATGATGACAAAAAACTTATAAATTTAATCTTCATCATTTAGAAGCATGTATAACTTCCTCCTGGAGACTTTGTTTCATCAGATTAATTATTATAGTTCATTTTTGTTAATTATTGTATTCTCCAATAATATGAGTTCTGAAAACTGGCCCAGCATTATGGCAAGAAGGGAGAAGATTTCCAGGCAAACGATGTGGTGTGGTCAGATCACCTTAAGGAAAGAAACCGTGTGCCAAATGCTATTTACCAGATGGCTCGGTCTTGGGCCCACTGCAACTGAACTGTTAGCAGGCACATTGTGGGGAGATTTTGATTGTCTGGGACAAGTATAGCGGGAGGCAGGCTTTAAGGTAATCAAAGCATAAACTGTATAGGGCTTTATGGATTAAGGTCACAGCCCCTCAATGAATACATAATGCCCTAAACATGATTCCCATTTGTTCATGGAAAAGGAGAAATGGAACAACAGAAGGGAGATGACTTTTATTTCCATTGTATTGTATTAAGTACTCCAGGACTCACTGCAATTCCCACTTAGGACCTCCCTTATAGGAGAGCTTCCTATTCATCCTGTGGCATGTAGGAAATTTGAATGGTTTTCTAAAAATTAGAATGTACTCCATCAAGCAATTGAAAATGAAATGTTGAGTTAGAGTCTCCAGGTATGAAATACAGCTCAAGGCTTGGACTTTACTATCGTTGGAAGTATTTTATGGACATCCAAGGTACTGATGTGTACTATTTGGTCCTAGGGGACAATTCCTCAGAGCAAAAGGAAGGGGCTCTAGGGAGAATTTCCTGCAAGGACAAAGGCAGAGTCCCCATTCAATGTGTCAGCAAACTCATCAAGGTGCTAGTTGGTGCTCAGAACCATGCAGAGTGTCAGGGTTACACAGCAACATGTTTCGCTGTATGACCTCAGTGGTTTAGAGTCTGATGCATGGGTTTAAATGCTGGAGGATTTTACCTTCAGTTTGCATGCTGACAACTGACTGTACATGTAACAAGCAGGTAAGTGTCCTTTCCTACCTTGTCCTGTCTGGCTGCCTTCCTCTTACCCCTTGCATTCACATATCTCACTGTCCAGATGGCCCCATGTGCCTTCCTGTCTTTCCTTCTTCTCCAAACCCATCAAATGTATTTGTTCATCATTACATTTTATGTGTCTTGCTCTTCTAGAATTCAGCTGAACTCTGTTATTTACCTAATGTGTGCTTTCTCCCTATAGGTAAAAAGTGGTCTTACCTCCCTTAAAAATGTACATGGTATACACAGTTACTGTCTGGTCATCTGTAACAGTGGACTAAACTTTCTGTTGTTCTGCAGAGTCTGAGTTTATAGTATTATTCAGTATAGTTCTTTTCTTCAGGCACTTTTGGAAGTATCAAGGGTAGAATAAAATTTAGGTTTTCAGTTAAGAAATAAACTGATAAATATTTTCTTTTCCTCTGTACTAACATTTCAAATACTTTTATATTGTTTTACCATCCATATGAAGGCATCTGTAGACTACACAAACTTCACTTATCACATAAGTATTTATGAGCTTCCATTATATGATTAGGTGATAGAAATACAAAGATAAAAGAATATCATGCATGTCCACAAGGACCCTAACTTATAGCAGATAGAAATTAAATTGGTTTTAGGGAAACTGCCAGATAAAGATCAATAAAGGTAAGAAGCACCAAATCACCACACAGCAGATTTGATTTTTTTGTTTGTTTGTTTGTTTTGAGACAGAGGCTCACTCTGTCACCCAGGCCAGAGTGCAATGGCATGATCTCAATGCCAACCTCAATCTCAGTGGCACAACCTCCAACTCCCAGGTTCAAGTGATTCTCACGCCTCAGCCTCCTGAGTAGCTGGGACTACAGGCATGCACCACCATGCCCAGTTAATTTTTGTATTTAGAGACTTGAGGTTTTCCATGTTGGCCATGCTGGTCTCAAACTCCTGGCCTCAAGTGATCCACCCACCTTGGCCTCCCAAAGTGCTGGGATTACAGGCATGCACCACTGCCTGGCCCCAGATTTTTTTTTAAACTGAAGAATCATTTGGGTATAATTACTTAATTATAAAAGTATAGATCTGGGAAGAAGCCATTGCCCTCATCTAAGGGCAATGGAGAGTACTGTGGTCGCCAAGGTAGAGATTCTTTACATTGTCCATTAAGAGGCAGAGCTCCTTGCTAACTAGCAAACACCAATGCTCACAAGGAGCCCAGAAACTTTCTGGGAGGGAAGAATCCAACATGCCAACATTGGCACCAAAGATACAAAGATAGGAAAATTGGAAGTCCTGGTCCTGGGTGTCTCTGACTAAGGGTCACAAATGGAGTACTTCTGGTGGGCAGTGAGAAACACAGTTTCAGCACAAGGGCCTAAGCCTTCATGGGGAGAAATACAACCTGGAAAACCATCTTACTGAAGTCTCCTAGAGTACATCAGTGACAACGGAGCCAGATGGTTGAGAGGAAAGTACAAAATTCATTCAGCAGCCCAAACACTAGGGTCTGAAAGCAACACTGCTTTTAGTGCCAAATGCAGACAGCAGAGATTATTTATCTTCCTTAATCACTGTCACTGTTCTCTTCCCCAACCACTGATGTTGGCAATCATAATTTAAGGTTTTCAGATAATCTATAGCCATATCACTCCAAGAGGTGCTACTTAAGTATGGGACCTAAGTGTGTTGTAATCACGAGTGATAACACTCTTTCTTCAACTTTGTGGATTAACTGTTGTGCTTTGTATCAAGATAGTGCTAATTTAATTTTTAACATTGTGAATACTGTGACTATATTTTCTAAGAGTGTTGCAGCAACCTCAATTCTTGTTTCCTCACAAGAAAGAATTCGACTGAAGCTCATAAGGCAGCAGACGAGACCGAGGCAAGTTTTAGAGCAGGAGTGAAAGTTTATTAAAAAGCTTTAGAGCAGGAAGGCAAAGAAAGTAAAGTACACTTGGGAGAGGAACAAGTGGATATCTTGTTCAAGGTCCATTTAACCTTAGACTTAGGGTTTTATATGTGGGCCTACTTCCAGCATCTTGCATCCAGTTTCCCTTGATTATTCCCTTAGGGTGAGCCGCCTGCATGCACAGTGGCCTGCTAGCACTTGGGAGGTTAGCATGTGCAGTGTTACTGGAGTTGTACGTATGCTCACCTGAGGTGTACTTCCCTGTCCTGGTGGAATACCCTTAGAAGGTCATATACCAGTTAAACCCCATCAGAAGGTCATATACAAGTTAAACCTCACCATTTTGCCTCTTAATGTGCATGCTCAAGCCCACTCACCCAGTTCCTGAGATCTTCTTGGGAAGCTGCTGATTATCAGTTTCAGGTGTTTGTACCTACTGGGAAACTGCCTTTCCCTGGTGCTGGCTGTAACCTATTACTATTGTAGAGAGACAGTTAACAACTGCCTGATTATCAGCTGATGGTTATCTGACTTTCCCAGTGGGGTGTGGGGAGACCTCTCCTGCCCTGCTCATGCCTGACTCGCTACCTACTGTAACAAGAGGTCAGATACTGGAAATGAGATTGATTACATTATCTCCAACATAATCCAGACATCACTGAAAAAATAAGGCTAAGTGACTATGCTATTTAAATGACAGATGAAAGCATACAGGCCAGTGGTTTGGGGAGGTAAATAACCAAAACAGCATAATGTTGGTATAGTATCAGTATAATATGCAGAAAAGGATTTGAGACTGGACATGGTAGAGAAAGAGAAGTGAAAACGCATATGGAGGCTAACTCTCACAAGTCCAGAAAGAAACAACCAAGTACCTCTAAATTAATTAAAAGTTTTTTCATCTCCCCAAAGACACCAATACTCAGTGGAAAACAGTGACTATTGGTGCTGAGCCCCTGGGGGGAGGAGCAGTCAAGGTCTCTTTAGATCAGCAGACTTAGTCTTTCCCCTTGCTGGCTCTGAGGAATTTGGGTAGTCCAAATGAGTGGGATTCCCCCCAGCACAGTGCACCCCCTCCACTAAGGGCAGCCAGTATTTCATTAAGCAGGTCCCAGATCCCATGCCTCCTGACTGGGTGAGACCTCCTAACAGGGGTTGCCAGACACCTTATGCAGGAGCATTCCCGCTGGCATCAGGTCAGTGCTCCTCAGGGACAAAGCTCCTAGAGGAAGGAGCAGGCAGCCCTGTTTGCTGTTCTGCAGCCTCCACTGGTGAAACTTCCAGGTGTAGGAGGGACCCAGGTGAATAGGGTTTGGAGTGGACTCCCAGAAAACCACAGCATTCCTACAGAAGAGGGGCCTGACTGTTAAAACAAAAACAAACAGAACGCAACAACAACAACATCAACAAAAAAGTCCCCACGAAGAAACCCATCCAAAGGTCAACAGCCTCAAAGATCAAAGCTAGATAAACTCAAAAAAATGAGAAAGAATCAGCAAAAAAAACACTGAAAACTCAAAAAGCAAGAGTGCCTCATCTCCTCTAAATGGTTTCAACATCTCTCCAGCAAGGGCAAAGAACTAGGTGGAGGCCAAAACTGATGAATTGACAGAAGTAGGCTTCAGAAGGTGGGTAATAACAAACTTTGTTGAGCTAAAGGATCATGTTCTAACCCAATCCAAAGAAGCTAAGAACCACGATAAAACATTACAGGAGCTGTTAACCAGAATAACCAGTTTTGAGAGGAATATAAATGACCTGATGGAGCTGAAAAACAGAACACAAGAACTTCACAATGCAACCACAAGTATCAGTAACCAAAGAGACCAAGTGGAGGAAATAATTTCGGAGCTTGAAGACTATCTTGCTGAAATAAGACAGGCAGACAAGATTAGAGGAAAGAGAATGAAAAGGAATGAACAAAAGCTCCAAGAACTATGAGATTATGTAAAAAGACTGAACCTACAACTGATTGGGGTACCAGAAAGAGATGGGGAGAACAGAACCAAGTTGAAAAACTTCAGGATATCATCCAGGAGACCTTCCTCAACCTAACAAGACAGGCCAACATTCAAATTCAGGAAATCTAGAGAACCCTAGTAAGATACTCCATGAGAAGATCAACCCAAAGACATAATTATCAGATTCTCCAAGGTTGAAATGAAGGAAAAAATGTTAAGGGCAGCCAGAGAGAACGGCCAGGTCACCTACAAAGGGAAGCCCATCAGACTAACAGCAGACCTCTCAGATGAAACTCTACAAGCCAGAAGAGACTGAGGGCCAATATTCAACATTCTTAAAGAAAAGAATTTCCAACCCAGAATTTCGTATCTGGCCAAACTAAGTTTCATAAGCGAAGGAGAAACAAAATCCTTTTCAGACAAACAAATGCTGAGGGAATTTGTCACCACCAGTCCTGCCTTGCAAGAGCTCCTGAAGGAAGCACTAACTATGGAAAGGAAAAACCATTACCAGCCACTGCAAAAACACACTGAAGTATAAAGAACAATGACACCATGAAGCAACTACATCAAAAAGTCTGCAAAATAACCAGCCAGCACCATGATGACAGGAACAAATTCACACATAACTTAACCTTAAATGTAAATGGGCTAAATGTCCCAATTAAAAGACACAGAATGGCAAGATGGATAAAGAGTCAAGGCCCATCGGTGTGCTGTATTCAAGAGACCCACCTCATGTACAAAGATACGTAGGCTCAAAATAAAGGGATGGAGGAAAATTTACCAAGCAAATAAAAAGAAAAAAGCAGGGTAACAATCCTAGTTTCCAATGAAACAGACTTTAAACCAACAAAGGTCAAAAAACACGAAGAAGGGCATTACACAATGGTAAAGGGATCAATTCAACAAGAGCTAACTATCCTAAATATATATGTACCCAATACAGGAGGACCCAGATTCATAAAACAAATTCTTAGAGACCTACAAAGAAACTTAGACTCCCACACAATAATAGTGGGAGACTTTAAGAGCCTAGTGTCAGTATTAGACAGAAAATTAACAAGGATATCCAGGACTTGAACTCAGCTCTGGATCAAGTGGACCTGATAGATATCCACAGAACTCTCCACCCAAAAACAACAGAATATACATTCTTCTTGGTGCTGCATGGCACTTACTCTAAAATCAATCACATAATTGGATGTAAAACACTCCTCAGCAAATGCAAAAGAACAGAAAGCATAACAAACAGTCTCTCAGACCACAGTGCAATCAAATTAGAACTTAAGAGTAAGAAACTCACTCAAAACCACACCACTATATGGAAATTGAACAACTTGCTCCTGAATGATGCCTGGGTAAATAATAAAATTAAGAAAGAAATCAATTAGTTCTTTGAAACCAATGAGAACAAAGACACAATGTACCACAATCTGGGACACAGCTAAAGCAGTGTTAAGAGAGAAATTTATAGTACTAAATGCTCACATCAAAAAGCTAGAAAGATCTCAAATAAACACCCTAACATCACAACTAGGGCACCAAGAGCAAACAAACCTCAAAGCTAGCAGAAGACAAGAAATAACAAATATCAGAGTGCAACTGAATGAGATAGAGACATGAAAACCCCTTCAAAAAAAATCAATGAATCCAGGAGCTGTTTTTTGGAAAGAAAAATAATAAAATACACAACTAGTTAGACTAATAAAAAAGAAAAGAGGCAAGAATCAAATAGATAAATGATTTGATAAAAATGATAAAGAAGATATCACCACTGACCCCACAGAAATACAAACCACCACCAGAGAATATGATAAACACCTCTCTGCAAATAAACAAAAAAAATCTAGAAGAAATGGATAAATTCCTGGACAAATACACCCTCCCAAGACTGAACCAGGAAGAAGTTGAATCCCTGAGTAGACCAATAACAAGTTCTGAAATTAAGGCAGCAATAAATATCAGACCAACCAAAAAAAGCCTAGGACCAGACAGATTTACATCTGAATTCTGCCAGAGGTACAAAGAGGAGTTGGTACCATTTTCTCTGAAACCATTCCAAGCAATTGAAAAGAAGAAACTTCTCCCTAACTCATTTTCTCCCTCATCAGCATCATCCTGATACCAAAACCAAGCAGACATACAACAACAAAAAAAATTTCAGGCCAATATCACTGATGAATACTGATGCAAAAGTCCTTATTAAAATATTGGCAAACCAAATCCAGCAGCACATCAAAAAGTTTATCCACTACAATTAAGTCAGCTTCATCCCCGGGATGCAAGGCTGGTTCCACATATACAAATCAATAAATGTAATTCATCACATAAACAGAATTACATACAAAAAGCACATGGTTATCTCAATAGACACAGAAAAGACCTTTGATAAAATTCAACATCACTTCATATTAAAAACTCTCAATAAACTAGGTATTGATGGAACATACCTCAAAATAATAAGAGCCATTTATGATAAACCCACAGCCAATATCATACTGAATGGGCAAAAGCTGGAAGCATTTCCCTTGAAAATCAGCACAAGACAAGGATGTCCTCTCTCACCACTCCTATTCAACATAGTGTTAGAAGTTCTGGCCAGGGAAATCAGCCAAGAGAAATAAATAAATGGTATTCAAATAGAAAGAGAGGAAGTTAGACTGTCTCTGTTTGCAGATGACATGATCTTATATCTAGAAAACCTCATTGTTTCAGCCCAAAAGCTTCTTAAGCTGATAAGCAACTTCAGCAAAGTCTCAGGAAACAAAAGTCAACATTCAAAAATCACAAGCATTCCTATACACTAACAAGCAGACAGTCAAATCATGAATGAACTCCCATTACAATTGCTACAAAGAGAATAAAATACCTAGGAATACAAATTACAGGGATGTGAAGGACCTCTTCAAGGAGAACTACAAACTACTGTTCAAGGAAATAAGAGAGGACACAAACAAATGGAAAAACATTCCATGCTCATGGGTGGGACAATGCAATATCAGAAAAATGGGCATACTGCCCAAAGTAATTTATAGATTCAATGCTATTTCCATTAAACTACCATTGACATTCTTCACAGAATTAGAAAATAAAAACGACTTTAAAATTCATATGGAACCAAAAAACACCCCATATAGCTAAGACAATCCTAAGCAAATAGAACAAACCTGGAGGCATCACGTTACCCAACTTCAAATTACACTACAAGGCTGTAGTAAGCAAAACAGCATGGTACTAGTACAAAAACAGACACACAGACCAATGGAAAGAATAGAGATCTCAGAAATAAGACTTCACATCTACACTTGTCTGATCTTTCACAAACCTGACAGAAACAAGTAATGGGGAAAGGACTCCCTATTTAATAAATGGTGTTGGGAAAACTGTCCAGTCATATGCAGAAAATTGAATCTGGACCCCTTCCTTATACCTTATACAAAAATTAACTCAAAGTGGATTTTAAAGACTTAAATATCAAACCCAAAACTATAAAAACCCTAGAGGAAAATACAGGCAATACCATTTAGGACATAGACACAGGCAAAGATTTCATGATGAAAATGTCAAAAGCAATTGCAGTGAAAGCAAAAATTGACAAGTCTGATCTAATTAAACAAAAGAGCTTCTGCTCAGCAGAAGAAACTATCAATGGCTGGGTGCAGTGGCTCACACCTGTAATCCCAGCACTTTGGGAGGCCGAGGAGGGTGGATCACCTGAGGTAAGGAGTTTGAGACCAGCCTGGTCAACATGGTGAAACCCTGTCTCTACTAAAACTACAGAAATTAGCTGGGCATGGTGGCGGGTGCCTGTAATCCCAGCTACTCGGGAGGCTGAGGCAGGAGAATCACCCGAACCTGGGAGGCAGAGATTGCAGTGAGCCAAGATTGCACCAAGAAACTATCATCAGAGTGAACAGACAGAATGGGAGAAAATTTTTACAATCTATCCATCTGACAAAGGTCTAATATCCAGAATCTACAAGGAACTTAAACAAATTTATAAGAAAAAAACCAAACAACCCCATTGAAAAGTGGACAAAGGATATAAACAGACATTTCTCAAAAGAAGACATTCATGTGGCCAACAAACATATGAAAAAAAGTTCAACATCACTGACCATTAGAGAAATGCAAATCAAAACCACAATGAGATACCACCTCACACAAGTAAGAATAGCTGTTACTAAAAAGTCAAGAAACAACAGATGCTGGCAAGGATATGGAGAAATGGGAACACTTTTACACTGTTGGTGGGAATGTAAATTAATTCAACCATTGTGGAAGACAGTGTGGTGATTCCTCAAAGACCTAGAACCAGAAATACCAATTACCCCAGCAGTCCCATTACTGGGTATATAAGGAATATAAATCATTTTATTTACAGACACATGCACGTGTATGTTCATTGCAGCACTAGTCACAATAGCAAAGATGTGGAATCAACCTAAATGCCCATCAGTGATAGACTGGATAAAGAAAATGTGGTACATATATACCATGGAATACTATGCAGTCATAAAAAGGAATCAGATCATGTCCTTTGCAGGGATATGGATGGAGCTGGAGGCCATTATCCTCAGCAAACTAGTACAGGAACAGAAAATCAAACACTGCGTGTTCTTACTTATAAGTGGGAGCTGAACAATGAGAACACATGGACACAGAAAGGGGAACAACACACAGTGGGGCTTGTTGGGTGAGGCGGGCAGTAGGAGGGAGAGTTTCAGGATAAATAGCTAATGCATTCAGGGCTTATTATCTAGGTGATGGGTTGACAGGTGCAGTTAACCACCATGGCACACATTTACCTGTGTAAAAACCTGCACATCCTGCACATGTTCCCTGGAACTTAAAATTCAAGTTAATTCGATTAAAAAAAAATAAAACAGTGGCATTGAGTTAGCTTGGACATACTTCATAAACACACATATTATGTCATTCCCTTAATTGCTCTATGAAGTTGAGTCAAGTTACATGACCTGATTCACAGGTTCCAGCTGAAATGTTCTGTGGGCAAACAAAAGGGGGAATTTTGATAACAGATGTGTTGGCTCCTTAGTAGAGCTGATTCTGTCAGATCTTACTAATGATCATGCTTTCTATAGTATATGTGATTAGTTGAATAATGGCAAGAAATGTTTCCTCTCGCTCTTAGGAACTTTGATTTGAAAAATGGAGTTTTAAATAATTGTCTTGATTTCTATGAAGATTTCATATCAATGAGACTACAGAAAATGCAAAAGATTGTTATCTTGTCCGAATAAAACCCGGTTTTGCTCATCTATTTGCAAATTCAGCACTATGCAAACGTAAGTTTTAGAAAATTACACTGTCTAAATTTATTATCAAAGAAAACAAGAAGGTCCCACCTGCTAAATGTCTACATACCTTGTACACAACATTATTGAAAAGGGGGAGGAGGAATGGCATACTTACCTGTAATACTGAGGCTTTCATCATAAAAACCTTGATGCTTTTCAATTTCCTCAAAATGTGCAGAAACATCTGATAAGATTTTTTACTTTGGAGAAAGGAAAGGGAGGTTGCCTTTTTAGACAGGTCCCTACAAGATGTATGTCATTGTTGACAGCCATAAAAGGATGTTATAACATTAGCCTGCCATAAATTATATTTTCAAAGTGTGGGACAAGAAGAATGTCCTTCTCTAATTTGAAAATGCATTGAGGGTGAGGATGGAGAAAAAGATTTACATTGAAACAGAAACTTATATGTTGTCTCTTCAAAACTAATGACCTTCGAAGAGGTGATAGCAAAGGATGAACTGACTGCCATTATTGCTCTATGTTGTTGAGATTACAACAACACCATATATTTTTTCATACAGTGAAAATAAAAGTGACTCAATTTTCAAAATAAGATTTCTTTAGAACTTAGAAAACGGCAGCCAAGTTAAACAGAGCTTTCTCATTTCTTTACTAAAACTATACCTTATTTGGAATCCAGCTTCAATTTCACAAGTTAAAATTACCCCTATTCTTTAAAATCATTTTTTCCTGATAAAGAGAGGTTTAACTTATGATGATATCCAATGTGCTTAAGAATATTTAAAAATGATGGACAATTTAGACATGGATAACCTATATAATTAACTTCTAGATGCAAAAAACCTGACTGATAAGCAACTGTTCTACCAAAACAAGTCTGTAGACACAAAATGAATAGACAAAACAGAAAAGTCTAAAAACCCATCATTGGTAGTCAGTGAAATCCCAAGGTATTCAATGCTAAAATTATTTTGTTGAGAAGATATTTAGATCAATGTCATCACAGTAGCTTGATACCACAAATCAGTGTAATGTGGACTTGATAAGAGCAGAGGTGCAAGGCAAAGTGAATTTTGCATTTGACTGTTATTCACTCTTATCACCACATAAAAGAATAAAAGCTTGCCCCAAAGTAAAGGTTGTAGGCAGTTCTCAGTATTATTGAAAAAGGAATTGAAAGAGTAAAAAATATCCTCCTGTATCATGATACAGAAAGAAACATCTCATTTTTTTATTAAATATAGATAATATCTGTTTAATTATAGATCATAAAATATACACCAAAATAGCCTGAAATCAATTACTATCAAATAAAGAGATGACAAGAGTTAAAATAAATCATTTTTTCAGAGGAAACAAATATTATCAAAATATTGTTAAGTCTTCCTCACACATGATTTTTTAAATTAGTCCTACTATTAATTACTACTAATTGCCATTGTTAACTATTTATGTTGTTTTGGCTTAAATGATAGTATTTATATAACAGAAAAGTAAATAATCCAGAATTTAATACAATTTCAAAGATATGCCCATTTTAAATATTTTTATGTTGAAGTTATAGCACAAATTATTTGTTCTATATTATTTATGGCTGTGTCCCAGGTTGTATCTCTAAAATATTTTTCACACCATTTCTCTCCCAGCCCAATCCATTTCCCTCACCCACCTAGTGTTCCCACTAAACCTCCTTCACACAATTAACAGTCCACTGCAGTCTGATTCCAGGAAACCTAATGACAATGACCAACACAGAAATAGTTTCCTTCTTCAATTAACTTACAGTCTAGTAGAAGTAAAAAGCATCAAACATATAATTTCCAAAAAACAAGTGTATAGAAAGGAAGGATGGGGATATACAGAAGACTAGAGAAAATACAAGTGCGGTAGCCGATCTGGCCAGGGAAGTCTTCCCTGAGGAAGTCACAGCTAGTCAATCCCCTGGAGGATAAAATGAAAACCACTTGCAAGCCCAGGTTTCTGGCACTGGAGTAAGTCAGGGGCTGCAAACCAGTTGACTACAGAGCAGATCAGGCTGACGGCCTGCTTTTTGTGGTCCCTACAATGTTTTATAAAAACTTAGTTCCAAGGTAGTCTTTTTTTTATCAAGATATTTTTACCTAATAGTTGGATTTCTGGCGTCTTTAGAAAAATAAGAAATGTAGCAAGACTGGATCAACATCCAGTGGATTACAACTGGATTACAACTATCAACAAGACATGAGTAGCTGCTGCCCCACTTTCTAGTTCACATCATCCACATCACTCCCAACTCTTGTCCTGCACTGAGACTGAGTGTTACAAGCCACATGTCTTCATGCATGCATGCTGTGATTTACAGTAGAAACATACTTTCTACCAGAATGAGAAAACAAGAGGACTGGGTGGCCATTTTCATTCAACTCGTTTTACTCATTGAGGTCACTTTAGGAATTTGAGTTTGTAATGTCCATCATAGCTACTCTCTCTCTCTCTCTCTCTCTCCCCCCATATATATATATATATATATATATATACATATATATATATATATACATATATATATATATTTTTNTGTGGTAAGAGATTAATCCATTTAGTTGCTTAACCACAATAACAACAGTTACCGTATATGCCTGTACTGTGGTAGATGTTTCAGATACATTAACTTTAATTCTTACAACCACCCTTCATGATAAGAAGTATTATCCCCATTTATACATGAAAAAACTATAGCTCAGAGGCCAAGAAACAGGCTCAAAGCCCCTCAGCTGGTAAACAGCAGAACCGGAATTTGAACTGAGTTCTGCCTTCTACCATATACATATATATATACACACACACACACATACAGATACATATATATATATATTTTTTTGAGACAGGTCTCTCTCCGTTGCCCAGGCTGGAGTGCAGTGGTGCTGACACAGCTCACTGAAGCCTCAGCCTCCAGGGCTGAAGCGATCCTCTCACCTCAGCCTCCTAAGTAGGTGGGACCACATGTGAACCACCACATATGCCTTTTTTTTTTTTTTTTTTTTTTGGTAGAGTTGGGGTCTCAGTATATTGCCCAGGCTGGTCTCGAACTCCTTGGGCTCAAGTGATCCTCCCAACTCAGCCTTCCAAAGTGCCCAGATTACAGGTGTCAGCCACCATGCCTGGCCAAAACAAAAGTCTCCACATTTTAAAATTACAGGGCATTTTTGCAGAAGAGCTATAGTTCAGAACCCATGTGGCATCTCTGTCTCCTAACCACCCCTCTCATAGTATTGCTAAAGTCAAATACTTTTCTCAACATAATTGACCTGGTTGATCTTTTGCTAAGGTAAAGGCCTCCAGTTGGAAGTGCCATATCCTATATTTCATTCAGCCCATGTCCCTGAAAGCCATGGGTGGTAAAACAATTCAATGAAGTGCAGGAAGAAAATGTTAGCACTTCTTTTTATGTTTATTTTATCTTATAAAAGAAATAAATTAAGATTTATAAGCATTTCATATTTAGATTGATGTGATATCTTTACTTCTTCTATGTGCCAGGCTGACATGGATCTAGGTATCCTTACTCACTTCTTCAACTTCAGTACAATATGATATGTTGCGGTTTACATTTGTCAAGTTGGTGAAGTGACTGCACAAAGTTCAATAACAATTAGTGGCAAATATGGGACCATAATCAATGTCTCAGATGACTATATCCAAATATACTGTGTTAAGTCTTTCCAGTGTGGGGATCCACTATTACTTTCTTCCAGTTCTTTCAAGGGCTGCATCTTTTTTTCCCTTAGGAAGCAGTCACAGCTTTGTTCTTCCCAGTGAACAGCCTCACCTTCCAGTCTTTCACTAGTTAAGAAAGACTTTCCCTAAACAGAGCAATCCCTCTGGGAACTGGCCTTCCACCTCTCTGACCAGCTTAAATAAAGCTCCCTGTAAAGTCCTCTCCTTTCTCTTCTTAAGAAAGTAGCTATCACTTTTTGTTTTTGCTTTTAGTTCAGACAGAACTGAGTTGGCCTCCTAGCTTCACTATATGTTCTTGGTCAAGTTATTTAACCTCACAAAGTCTCCACTTTCTTATTTAAAAACCAACAATTTTGAAAGGTGGTTGAGGGGTTATGTAAAGTATCTAAGTATCTAGCACTTTACATACTACAACAACAACAACAAAATAAGTATCACAACAAGGCAAGACTTATCTGCTATGGTATTCTAGTGTTCCTTTTATTTAGTCTTGGATATTTACCTTATTCCCAGAATAATTATGAGAGAGAGACAGGTTTTAATTGAACCCAAATAACACAAAAATATTTTCAAATATCCAGCTTTTACCTGGTTGGCCATTAAAACATTTAAAGAGCTCAGAATGAATCTTTTTGTTGCTCATTAGATTGCAAAAGCATTCACATACAATATTAAACTTTTTGCTTCTAGTTCCCACCTGCTCAGCTTACATCTTATTTCCTTGACAACAAGTTTAAAAGAAAGACAGCAATGAGAAATGGAATGTCTGGGGCAGATTTTTGGACACAGGAGATAAACTCCAACTGTCTAAATTTGCACATATATCAGCCTGTGGTCTCGTTCTGATCTTCATAGTAAAAGTACATTCCTTTGGTTTATCCTCACTCGATCTCTTCTTCCATTTCCCCACTGAGGACTGATCAGACTCTACTTCAGCCATAGCCTCGATAGCGAAATGAATTCCATCGTCCTTTTCAGTGAGGTGTCATTTGTCAACTGGAATAAGGGCCTCAATTGTAAGGGGGAAGCCCTTCATATCGATAGACAACCTCTGGCTATCAATGCTTCACTCTTGCCCTGTGCCGGATACACCCGCCAGGCTAGCTAGGTGTCAGAGGTAACATTCCTCTCGGAGGATTCAGTACCTTTGACCCCTTGACTCTGTTTGATGACTTTCATTATTTATCTCTGGATTTTGAGGAAGGTGAGATTTTAAGCTTAGTGGGGTGGTGGAAGGAACAACCAATTGGATGCTGCTCAGTACTAACAAAGAAATGGATTGAGGATCACCTTATTTGTTTTAATGCCTGCTATTCACAATATACTGTACCCTCTGGTTGGGTTTGCTGACTTCCCGGACCTCATTCACACTTACTTTTAAGTGATTTTTTACTTGTTAAAATAACGGTTGTAAAGCAAATGCTCAAGTTCACACACAGGCGCGTGCGCGCGCGCGCACACACACACACAATGAAATGACAGAACATTGTTAATATTTTAGAAACTCATTCTTTGCCCTTCTCTTCTCTTCCCCAGATGTAACCACTGTCCTAACTTTTGCGATCATCATTATTAATAGTTTTATCATTTACATATGTTATTCCTTAACAATGTACTTTAGTTTTGCCTTAGAATTTTATAGAAATGGAATATCAGTTTTCTCTTGTGATTTGTGCATTTCACTCCATATTCTCTTTATGAGATTTTTCACATTGATATGTGGTATAATTAGTTAATTTTCTCTGCTACATAGTAATCCATTGTATTACTTTACAATCTTGCAATTTCTTGTGTCTATCTTACTGCTGGTGAACACGTTTTTCTCCATATGCACTTTGCTCCACTTGTCCCAGTCTAGGAAACTTTCCTTTCTTTCCCCCATGTATTCAGTTCTCCCAAAATATTAACTATTGTTCTTACTGATTATTCCTGACTAGTTCACAGTCCATTTTCTGAATTACTAATGCATACATTGATTAATCAAATACTTTGAGTATTTAGTGCTACAAATTTAGACTCAGTACTACATAGTTTAATATTCAGTATAGCTCACAAATCTTTTCTTTTACCAACACTGTCAGTATAATAGTGCTCAATTAGTACTTGTTAATCTTTGGTTGAGAATAATAATAATTACAATAATGATAATAATAATAGTAGCAGTAATAGCTAACACTTATTGACTACTTAGCTACATTCCAAGTGCTGTCTATCTAGAGCTTTAGAAATATTAATTTATTTAATCCTCACAAAGATATTATGAAATAGGTACTACTAGACTTATTCTCAGTTTACAGATAAGAAAACTAAGGCCAGAGAAATTATATACTATGCTCAAAGTCATATAGCTAGTAAATGTTAAAATGGAAGGGATGATAGAAACTTAAATATGGTCAACTTCATTATTCCACAGTGATTTAGAAAGGTATAATTATAAATAATAACAGCCAATACTAACAACTATTTCTTGTTCTGTATTCTCACTAGGCCAAATACTGAATTGAGTCTATTATGTGATCTTCTTAATTCTCACCACAATTTATTAAGATGGGTGTTATTTTTCCAATTTAAAAGTGAGGAAAAATGAGGCTCATTGGGGTTGAGAAACTTGCCTAAATAGCTGGTAAGTGACAGGCTGGGATTTGAACCTAAATACTGTATCTCTGATCCTAACATCTGTGCCCTGCTGTAATACCATGCTGCCTCTCTGTAGATTTCACCAGCCCTGTGATGTTGACACTTTTCCCTGTTAAATCCTAATTTCTTTTCTTTTCTTTATTACTTTTCATTACAGGATGTGATGGGAAACAAAAGTAAAGAAGTTCGATTTTCCAACTTGCAATGATGTTCAGAAAAGAAAGGTCATCACTGGTTGAAGTGACAGTGCTGGATGTGACATGGGAATTTTTATCCATACTGTTCTGCTCGCTGTGTCACCATAAGTGACTGGATGTAGTACAGGAAGAAAAATAGAACGTGGCTAACAGCCCTGTTCAGAAAAACTTGCTGGCAAATATCAAGACATTCTCTTCTCCCATCAGTCGTTCAGATGACTCACTTCTTCCTTGTTTCCTGAGAGTAGAAGTTACCAATTAGATCTCTGTTCAATCTCCTACATCCATTGCTCTAAGTAGTGAAAGTGAAACAATACTTTTGGAACCATTGTGTGGTAAGTACAATTACAATCACAAGTCAATATTATTTTATAGTTTATAATATAATTAAATAATAATTAAAACCTTATACTTTCAGTAAGAATTATCAAATGTAGCTCAATCTTAGCCCCCCAGATGGCACTTGGCTTTTGTTTTGTTGCTTATATTACTGCAAAATAATTTGTAAACTAAGAGAATAGAGGTGCCATTTGACAAGCTCCTTTATGAGTCATCTGTGGAAAAATTTAAAAGTTAGTATGAAAAAAAAAAAGTCTACACAGAAATGACCAGAGGATGGTACAAGTTTAAAACTCCAGAGATGTAGATGGATTTTTTTTCTATTTAATTTCTAAACAGTAAAATTAATCTTTTGGTGCACAATTCTATGGGTTTTGACAAAAGCATGGAGCTGTTTCACCACCAGCATGAACAATATACAAAATGGTTTCATCATCCCCACCCTCACCCCAAATCCCTTGAGTTACACTTCTGGCTCCTGGCTGCCACTGGTCTGTAATTTCGCTTTTCCAGAATATCATATAGATGGAATTGCATGAAATATCATGTTTTGAATATCACCTCAACATGATGAATTTGAGATTAATTCATGTTGATGTGTGTATCAGTAGTTAATCTTTATTGATGAGTAAAATTGGTATATGGTACATTGTACGGGATCTACCATAGCTTGTTTATCCATTTTCCAGGTGAGGGACATTTGCACTATTTGCAGTTTTTAGTGAGTAGGCGTAAAGTTGCTAAAATATTCACATACAGCTTTTTATGTAAACATAGGTGCTTATGTCACTTAGTTAAATGTCTGAGTGGGATGACAGATTATAATTTACAAATGTACGTTTAATTTTATAAATAACTGCTAAACTGTTTTCCCAGGGTCCTAGTTTGCATTCTCACAGCCATGTATAAGAGGTCCAGTTGCTCCACACCTTCCTGTGCACATGGAATGGCTAGTCTTTGATTTCAGCCATTCTGATCTATGAGTAGTGATGCCATATTGCAGTTTTAATTTTCACAGTCCTAATGATCAATGATGTTGAACATATTTTCATGTGTTTATTTGTCATCTGTATACCTTCTTAGATGAACTGTCTGTTCAAATCTTTTGTCCATTTTAAAATTAGATTCTTCGTTTTCTCATTTTTGAGTTTTAAGAGTTCACATATATTCTAGATCCAAAGTCTTTGTCAGATATGAGATTTTCAAATAATTTCTCCATGTCTATGGCTTGTGTTTTCATTTTCTTAACAGTGTCATTTACACTAAAATAATATTTAATAATGGTGAAGTTCAATTTGTCAATTTTCTCTTTTTTTTTCTTTTTTTTTTTTTGGGCGGAGCTCCGCTCCTGTCGCCCCGGACTGGAGTGCAGTGGCCGGATCTCAGCTCACTGCCAAGCTCCGCTCCCGAGTTACGCCCATTCTCACTGCCTCCAGCCTCCCGAGTACCCGAGTAGCTGGGACTACAGGCGCCCGCCACCTCGACCGGCTAGTTTTTTGTATGTTTAGTAAGACAGGGTTCCACGTTGTGGTTTAGCCGGGATGGTCCTCGATCCTCCTGACCTCGTGATCCACTGCGGCTCGGCCTCCCAAAGGCTGGGATTAAGCGCTTGAGCCACCGCGCCCGGCCGTCAATTTTCTTTTTGAATATATTTTTTGTACTGGTATCTGGAATTTTTCGCCCTAATTTAAAATTAGGTCACAAGAATTTTCTCCTATGTTTTCTCCCAAAATGTTAATAATTTTACCTTTTACATTTATGTCTATGTTACAATTTAAGGTAAAATTGGTATCAAGCATCAGATATAGGTCAAGGTGAATTATTTTTGCATACAGATGTTCAAGTGTTAGAACAGACTTGCTGAAAAGATTATTTTTCGACCTCATCCAGCTCAAGGAAAAAAAAAGATTTTTTTTTGCCTTCACATCTTTGGCAAAAATCATTTTACCATATATGTATGGGTCTATTTTTAGACTCTCTTCAGTTCCATTGATATATTTACACATTCTTTCACAAATACCACACTGTCTTGATCACTGCAGCTTTAAAGTAAGCTTTGAAATCAGGTAGTGTTAGTCCTCCAAAGTTCTTTTTTAAAAATTGTCTATTCTAGATCTTTTGCCTTTCCATATATATTTTAAAATCAGTTTGTCAAGATCTGCAAAATATCCTGATAGAATTTAGACTGAAATTGCATTGAATCTATAAATCAGTTCGGAAAACATCAACATCTTAATAATATTAAATTTGTTAATCCATAAACATAATATATATCTTTATTTATTTTGGCCTTCTTTGAATTCTTTCACAAATAATTCATGATTTTCAGCATACAGATGCTACATATATTTTGCTAGGCTTATACCCACGCATTTTTTGTTTTGTTTTCAGTGTTATTGTAAATAACACATTTAAATTTTTTTAATTTCCAATCTTTCATTGCTAGTATATAGAAGTAAAATGGATTTTTATGTGTTGACTTTGTATCTTGAAACCTTGATAAACTCATTTAAATAAATAAATAAATAGTTAGGTTTCTTCCTTTCCAGCCTGTATACATTTTATTTCTTTTTCTTGTCTTATTGCATCGACAAAATTCCAGAAAATCTTGAATATGATTTATGACAGCAGACATTGTTATTTGTTCCCAATCTTAGAGGAAAAGCATTCAGTTGTTTGCCATTATTATGTTAGCTGTAGTTTTAGTAGAAGCCATTTGTCAAGTTAAGGAAGTTTCCTTCTATTTCTAGTTTGTTGTGAATTTTTATCATGACTGGTTATTGAATATTGTAAGTGCTCTCTGTATAACTACCAAGAAGATCATATGGCTTTCCTTTTTTACTCTGAATTATATTGATTGATTACTGCATGCTGAACTGGCCTTACATTCCTGGAATAAACCCTACTTGGTCATATATTATCTTTCTGTATGTTGCTGGATTTGTTAATATAACTGCTGAGGATTTTTGAGATAAGGGCAGTAAGAAATACTGGTCTGTTGTGTTCTATTGTAATGTTTTTGTCTGACTTTGGTATCAAAATAATGCTGACCTCGTAAAAGAGTTTGGAAAGTGCATCTTTTCTTTTATTTTCTGGGCCCGTTTGTATAAAATTAATGTTACTTTTTCCTTAAATGTTTTGTAATTTGGCAATAGAACCATAGTTTTCTCTTTTGGAAGGCTTTTGACTATAGATTCAGTATCTTTAGCACATATAGGGCAATTCATGTTGTCTATTTTTTTTTCTGAATGAGTTTTGGTAATTTGTGTCTCTCAAGGAAACTGTCAATTTAAGTTGCAGAATTTATAAATGTAGAGATGTTTACAGTATTACTATTCTTTTAATTTATTTAGGGCCTGTAGAAATATCCTCCTTTAATTTCTGGTATTAGCACTTCAGATTTTCTCTTTTTTCTTAGTCTTGCTAAAGATTTATCAATCAGAATAATGTTCTCAAACAATGCATTTTAAAAAAGAATCCCCCAAAATTCTTATATTGATAGCTCCAAGTGGATCTTTAGGAGACCCCAACATATAACATACAAGGCACTAACCATCAGTAGGAGACAGCAAATCCAAAATAACATTAGGTTTGAATAAGGCTCTTATAATTTGCCTAACTCAAACCTGTTTCATCACCTATCATATCATTTTAATATGGTTACTTAAAAATCAGGCTGGGTGCAGTGGCTCATGCCGGTAATCCCAGCACTTTGGGAGACTGAGATGGGTGGATCACTCGAGGTCAAGATTTCAAGACCAGCCAGGCCAACATGGTGAAACCCCGTCTCTACTATAAATACAAAAATTAGCTGGGCATGGTGACAGGTTCCCAGTTACTCAGGAGGCAGAGCCAGGAGAATCACTTGAACCCAGGATGCAGAGGTTACAGTGAGCTGACATTGTGCCACTGCACTCCAGTCTGAGCAACAGAGCGAGACTCTGTCTCAAAAAAATACAATAAAAAAAGTCATTTAAGCATTCGAAAACACTTTGGCTGTTTGGGAAACTCAGTAGCCTCTTCAAATGAGTAAATGGTGGGTTTTCATCTTCTCCAAATATACCTTTCTAAATCTTTGTTTACATTTCAAATAGTTGCAAACATTTTTCAGAGTAATATATTGTAAATATCTTAATTATTAATTTTCTTTAATCACAAGAAGTTACTATGATTCTTGTGATCCTGAATTCAAAATAAAATTATGGCCCAGACACAACTTCACTCAAAGGCAAAATAATATTTAAAAATAAATAAATAAAATTATGGAAATCTCAGGAGATGGTATCAAATGTTTTCTAGATGTCCTTTAAAATTAGTGATTGATTCATACACTCACATTGACTTAAGAAAAATAAAATAGAGCTCAAAAAATGATTCAAGCATCTAAGCTATTAAAATTAAATTGTCTATTGACCCTAGTATGTTAAATGCCAAGAGAAATGAGTTGGAAAATGCCCAGTGCCCATCCTCTTTCTGGAGGTTCCAAATTTATGATAAGTTATTTCTGTAAGTCTAGGACAAATTCCTGCTGTTTCCATAATGTTTAAAGCAATGTTACTATTGTACGGGATTCAAAAAAGATTGATCTGTATTTTAAGGCATGGCTATAGTATCCAATTCTGATGTGGTGGAATAAAAGAAGTCCTAAGAAATATTTATTAAACTTTCACTCTTTATTTTAATGAAGTTTTTTTTTTCCACAAAAAAAAAATTTACCTTCAGGTCCTCTAAAATCAAATGAATTTTTCTATCCTCTTATTACCATTTAAATATCCTCAGAGTACCTGTATACTGCTCTGTCAAAACTCCTTCTCTGATAATACCACCTAAGGTTAGGGCAATTACATATTCCAGCTTAGATGGTAACTTATAATGCCACTAGGTTTAAAATGAGTTTGAATCAAAGCAATCAATATAAAATCAAACATTCATTAGAACAAGTACTAACTAAGCAAAACTAAATGCATAGCAGTTGAGAGATAAAAAGAATTAATGCTTTCCGCTTTTAAGAAAATAACACGGCCGGGCGCGGTGGCTCAAGCCTGTAATCCCAGCACTTTGGGAGGCCGAGACGGGTGGATCATAAAGTCAGGAGATCAAGACCATCCTGGCTAACACGGTGAAACCCCGTCTCTACTAAAATACAAAAAACTAGCCGGGCGAGGTGGCGGGCGCCTGTAGTGCCAGCTACTCGGGAGGCTGAGGCAGGAGAATGGCATGAACCCGGGAGGCAGAGCTTGCAGTGAGCCCAGATCCGGCCACTGCACTCCAGCCTAGGCAACAGAGCGAGACTCCGTCTCAAAAAAAAAAAAAAAAAAAAAAAAAAAGAAAAGAAAAGAAAAGAACACTACCACAAGATAATGTATATAAATACTATAACAAGATGAAACTTTTTTAAGTTGCATTACTTGAAAGAGCATAACTGAAAGAAGAAAGTTTCTTACAAGCTAGTCTCTTAGAGGTATAAGAACCAAAAGCATGCCTGTTTTGGCCTTCACTCTATACTTGGTACCTACCACAGTGCTTAGAATATAGTAGGTACTACATAAATATTTGCCTGCTGACTGTAAGCCTAGTGGTTAAGTACATGGTCTTGGAAGTCAGACAGATGTGGGTCAAAATCCTGCTTCATCCAGGTAGATATGTACTAAGACTTTCATCAAAGACAATTTATCCAGTTTATTCTAACTTCTAAGTCATAAGACATGAATTCAAAAGACTTCTATTTCTGAAAATCAAATCTATCCTAAAAAGTTAAGATTACCACCAATGAAAATAGCTACAGGTCATGTTTTAGGCTTTGAAGGCAACTCATAAAGGAGATTTTCAGTATTTGGAGCATGTTATATAAATAATTATCTGTGCAGAAAGAACACTTCAAGGAGGATGTACTTTGGGATACATAAACTCTAGTATATTTGTTTAAATTCAGTTTCAGTCACTGATGGCAGAAGACTAAATTTAATAAAAAATGGAATTATATATCAAAAGCCTTATTATAAATGTTTTTATAGATTGACTCATTAATTCTACTTCTGAGAATCTATTCTAAATCAAAATCCAGAGAAATTAATTGAATTTCTTGAAACAATTACAATAAAAGGAATAACCTAATGTCTAACAATAGAAAATTACAGTAAAATTATAGTACCTCAATGTCATTTACTATAATTATGAGAAGTTTTACAAGGAAAACTGTTTTGTTACATTGCAAAACTGGAAGCATGGAATAAAATTAAATAGTAGTCATTCAACTATATAAAACCTATGTAAAAAAAAACCAAAAAAATAAAATTTTAAAACAGTAACCTATGTAGAAACAGCACGGAAACTTTCTCACCTTTTAAAATCAGATTTTCAGATTAGATAAAATAAAAAACTAATTCTTCAGGTAAGAGGAGCAAATAAAAAATAACATACTAGTTTAAAGTTAACAGATGGTTTGAAAAATATTAGGCAAACAAATAAAATAAATGTCAAGACATTAACAAAAAAGAGAACTCAAGGAAGAAAGCACTAAATGGGAAAAAGAGATACACACACACACATATGTGTGAGTGGGGGGCATAACACATTATAAAAAGTAATAAAAATTATAAAGGTCTGTGTATCAAATTACACAGCACCAAAATATAGAAAGTAAAGATTATTAAAATATATGAAGAGTACATAGGAATAAATTTCATATAGAAAATTTTGACATGCCACTATAAATTCTGTATCATATCAAATAGAAAAAGCAAATAACATAGAAATGTGAATAATTAATAATTAAATTTCCCATATGATCTCACTTATATGTGTAATCTAAAAGAGTCAAATTCATAAAAGAGAGCAGAATGGTGATTACCAGGGGCTGGGGATGTGGGGGATATGAAAGAGTATTGGTCAAAGTATACAAAGTTTCAGTTAGACATGATATGTTATAGAATCTATAGTACATGATGATGATAGATAAATGTTCTCAACACAAATTTAAAAACTATATTAGGTGATAGATATGTTAATTAGCTTGATTGTAATCATCTCACAATGTGTGTGTATATATACAATATATATAAACATGTGTTATATATAATATATAAACATGTGTGTATATATATATTTGTAAATGTATATGTTTTCATCAATTATGCCTCAAAGAAAAAACTCAAAAAAAAAAAAATTAAAGCATCTATCCACATTGTAAAGGCTTCATAGCATTTTTTAAAGCATCTAAGCAAAACTGATATTCTGACCTCTAGCAGACCAAAAGAAAATTTAAATATATTCCACAA
>NW_016808027.1:0-35375 GCF_001698545.2 Rhinopithecus bieti
AAGTATAATAAAAAATAAATAAAAATAAAAAAAAATAAAAAGCTGTGTTACCAATCAATATCTAATTCCAGAGCATTTTCAACACTCCAAAATAAACTCATACCCATTAGAAGTCACTCCCCCTCTCCCCAGCCCCTGGAACCACAAATTTACTTTCTGTCTCTATGGATTTGCCTGTTCCAGACATTTCACGCAAATGGAATCATACAATATGTGGCATTTGCGTCTGGTTTCCTTCATTTAGCATGATTGGAGGTTTATCTATGTTGCAGTATGTATCTGTACTTCATTCCTTGCTGTGACTGTATAGTATTCAATTTTATGGATATTCTACATCTTGGATGTCCATTCATTAGTCAAGGACATTTGAGTGGTTTCACCCTTGGGCCATTACAAATAACGTGGCCACGCGCACTTGTGTACAAGTCTTGGTGTGAAAATGTTTTCAGTTCTTTGGCAGGGGCTACAGGGGCGCTACTTTTAACCCCAAGACGCTCTTCAGTCCCTGCCTAAACGATCACAGCACCACATAGGGCTCTCCGGGAGTGGCCATCTGGACGCTGAGTGGGAGGGGGACAGCGGGGACCTGCTATGTCTCTACTGTGCTGTCCATTCCCATTTCTCCACAAACGATCTTGTGCCCCTCACAGCCGTAGGTCAACTGAAGAGCCTCAAGAGCCCACTGTCCTAACAGATTCTTTATGGTTCACAAAGCAGCCATGCTGTTAGCTTGTTTAATGTTCAATCTGGCCCTAGGGAGGCTGGCTGGAGTATGATAGGCCCAATGTGACAGTCCAGCAAACTGAGCTGTGGAGACCTGCCCTGAGCCACACAGACGGCTCTGAGTTCTGCCACCTCCTGCAGAAAGCATCAAAGAGAGACAGAGAGAGAGAGAGAGCGCGCGCAAAATGAGCCAGGAAGCCTCTGTTCCAGACCCAGGGAAGTATCTTGGCACTCAGGACTGTCTTTGGGGCCTTTCACTTGCTAGTCAGACTTGGAAGGTCCAGGGTTCTCTCGATTCCCTTCTCCCAGGAGAAAGTGGCTTCTGCATCAACAACCCGCCTCGCACTGCTCCAGGGCCTGGCGTGGGAGAGCCTGTTCATGGCCTATTTATGTGCTTAGATTAATTGGCAGGTTAAAAATGCTGGGCATGCAGGGTGTGATTCCGTAGGTCTGATCTGGCCCTGGGCATCTGATTTGTGACAGATTTCCTAGGGGATTTGGTTACACATCAAAATTCAAAAATCCCCTTTCAGGTTCAGGCGGTTAGCTCTGTGTGTGTGTGTGTGTGTGTGTGTGTGTGTGTGTGTGGACTAGGGTGCTTCCCTGTCTCCCCGCATCCAGCTCAGATGGATGGAAAGGCTTGGATATTCTCCTTGGCCCTGGCTGTAACTCCCTGTGGCCCTGGGTAGGGTTTTGGCCTCCCCAGTCCACTCTGTTGATAAGTTATTAGCTGGTTCTTGCCCCACCATAGTCACACACTCACTTCACAGACACGCATTGATACCCGTGGACACATCCCCCCAATTCTAACATGCGCACTCTCCCTGCCCACTTGTTGAAGAAATACAGTAAGCGCCAGGCCCTGAGAGCTGGAAAGAGTGCCAGAGTTGGTAAACACTCCCAGTATCTACCAGGCCCCAGGCACCTTGCGTACACCAACTTGCCTCACCCTCCGTCAACCGTATGAGGGAAGTATTGTATCATTGCCCCCCCCCACTTAGCAGATGAGGAGATGGAGACACAAGGTTCATTAACTAGTTGTAGGTCATATAGCTAGTATAGACTTAGAGCCAGGGTTTGAACCCAGAAGCCTGGTTCTGTGTGTGTAATCAGGAGGCTCTGCTACCCTGTAGGAGTCCTAAGTAAAAGGGGATTCATGGGGTAAGAGGGTGCACTCCAAGTAAGAGCGCCAGCACAAGTGACGTAGCTCATGCCTAGAGAGCTCGGATGGCAAAGGGAGGACAAGCAGGTGAGGGGTGGGTGGGGTGCAGGGACTGGAAGGCTGCAGCAAAATAGACTTTAAGAGCCATGGGAGTCACTGTCACTGCAGTATTTCACTCATTTTATGAGGATTATTCCAGCCACAGTGTGGTGGATGGACTGCTGGGGGCATTGACAGAAGTAGAGCCAAGATAAAGAGATATGTATGGTCAGGGCTTAGGGCCAGGGGAGGAGAAATCAGGCTGGAGGAGTTTAGGAGGCAGAGCCCAGGGCTTAGAGCAGTGGTTCTTCACTGGGGCGAGTGTATGCCCCCAGCTCCTCCCCCTCCCCTAACAGAAGTCATTTGGTAATGTCTATAAATGCTTTTGGCTGTCACAACAGGGAGGGATAGTGCTACTGGCATTGAGTGAGTAGATGCCAGGGGTGCAGACAGTCCCCACAACATAGAATAATACAGCCCCAAATTTGGTGCCCAGGTGGACAAAGCTACCTAGAGAGCTACCTGGCTGTGGGGTGCAGTGGACCAGAATAGGGTGGGAGGCCCCCAGTCCCTGCAAGGCAGCCCTGGGGCTAAGGGAACCGCTGTGCTCTGTGCCAGCTCTCCCTGCCCATGGCAGGGGTAGGACTCCTGGGAGGGTCCTGGAGATGCGCCCCAGCTCCATGTGAGAAGACCTCCCGGGCAGAGCCTTCCTATAACCAAGGCGGCAATCTCAGGGGGAAGCACGCATCCCAGATTGTGTAAGCTGGGATTTCTGTCCTGGGTGAAAGCTGGGCACCTGAGTCCCAGTGACTCGGGTTAAGAGACCCAGTGCTGAGAGGTGGTGGGTAGGAGGTCAGGCACTAAGGCCCTAGAGATGCCTGGCAGGCTGCAGAAGACCTGAGGGTTTGTCACAGGTGTGTGTGGGTGGGGTCAAGGAGGTGGCCTGCAGGCTGCCCCAAGCCGGGCTCTGTCAGTGACAGGCATGGTGCAGGCAGCATTTCCTGACAGCTGGTCACAGCCCTGGTCATAGCCCTTGGTGCCTAAGGCCTTGGCCCATAGAGACCGTGTTTGCTCCAGATGACAAAATCTTCAGTGCCAGGGAAACCCAGAGCCTGGGTGGGTCTTCAGTATCAGGTGGGAACAGCTCCTCCTACACAAAACATTGCCTGACGCTCCACAACTAGCTCTGTGGGAAGCTGACCGGTGACTTTAGAAAGTTCCGAGGCCCAGAAACGGTTTCTGAATTTTTCTTGAAATTCCATCACCAGATGCTAGTTCATAAAAACACAGTAAGAACTGATAAAAGCTCAGAAATCACTGGACGGCCACATGTATATGGCAGGGGAGCGTAGAGGTTTGTGAATGGTGGGGGAACTCAGCAGAGCTGGGGCTCTCTACTGTCTGCTCACCCCATGATCCCTTCAGGACTTGGGCAGTAAAGGTGTGTGGAAGGGTGGGAGGGTCTATGGAAAGAGAGTCTGCAGGCCACAGCCCCACCCAACAGGCCCAGCTTAGAACATAGTCAAAATGAACATCATCTCGCCCTCTGCTGGCCACTCAGTGGCATTGCCACCTTCGGCAGATGGTGCTGCAAAGGGCCTGTGGTGAGCAAGGATTCTGGAAACACACACACACACACACACACACACACACAACGGTGGACAGGAGCAGGCGCAGTAGCTGACGCCTGTAATCCCAGCACTTTGGGAGGCCGAGGCGGGCAGATCATCTGAGGTCGGGAGTTCGAGACCAGCCTGGTCAACATGGTGAAACTCCGTATCTACTAAAAAAGTACAAATTAGCCAGGAGTGGAGGCGGGTGCCTGTAATCCCAGTTACTCAGGATGCTGAGGCAAGAGAATCGCTTGAACCTGGGAGGTGGAGGTTGCAGTGAGCCGATATCACGCCACTGCATTCCAGACTGGGCAACAAAAGTGAAACTCCGTCTCGAAAAAACAAAAACAAAACAAACAAACAAACAAAAAAACCGGTGCACATAGAATTTCTGCAAATCGAGGCCTGTGTCCCACCAGTGTTAACAGTACTAAGGTTGAGATATCCTCCTCAAGAGCCCCCTGGCTGAGGAAGGAGCAGGAAGGACGTTGATAGGGTAGGCGCAGAGCTGCCTCAGCATTTCTGCCAGACCTGCAACTGGAAAGGCTCCAGGTGCACAGAGGGCCACATGCTGTCCTTTGAGGCCCTTGGGCTGGCTGAAGACACCCCGGGAGAACTTTCAGGTGAGCAGTCCCAGTCCTGCGGAATGGCCTCCAATGGCCTCCACCCTCTGACCTGAGGGCCTCCCCAGCCTCCTCTGCAGGCCTGCCTTCTGCTTTAGCTGTGCTGGATGTCAGGCTGTGGCTCAGAACTCACCGTGTGGCAAGTGTCTGGGCCTGTGCTTGTGTGTTTGCCTTTTCAGGCTGCTTTTTTTCCCCCAGTGGGCTTGGGATTCAGCTCAAGAGCGGGAAGTGAGACCAGAACCTCCAAAGGTCTCCAGGAGGCCAGAGCCTGCTTCAGGTTTTCTTTGGCTTGGTCCCTGATGTCACACACATGTCCCCAGGCTGGCCACAGCACACTTTCCCAGGAAGACTCTGACCTTCCTGGCACAGAAGAGGAAGGCCAGGTTGGAGAGAGGAGAGGCAGGAAAGGGAGGTGAATCTCAAAGTGCAGAGGTCCTGGGGTGGGGATGAGGACTCTGCCTCTGACACATCCATGGGTTGCTCCCAGAACTCAGCAAGCCCTAAGTTTCTTTGCTGACAAGACCCTGGAGGGGGCCTTGCAGGAAACACATATGAGGGGCAGTGGAGACTGCCCCCCTCCTGAGCCCCCCAGGCTAGACCATGTTCTGCCTTTCCACATCTACCACCCCTCGTGAGCATGGCAGTCTCTGCCAGCCACTGCCCGCTCTCTGCCCAGCACCCCCCTTGCCCTTTGCCCTGGAGGCCCTGCTCACTGCGGTGCTAGAGGCTCCTGCATTCCAGTTGTGGCTCAGCCTTTGCTAGTTCTTCTTGGGCTCCAGGACTCTCAGAAGGGAGCAAGGCAGGAATCCCAACCACCTTGCGTTCCCATAATTCAGACAAGTTCCTTAACTATGGTGGACTTGTTTCCTCTACCCTTCCCCCTTTGCAAGCTGGAGACCTTGTTTCTGGAGGGACAGGAAGAAGTAGGCTTCCCAGGCAGAGTGGGAGAAGTTACATAGGTATGGAGGTCAGAGCAGCGGGACTCTCAGAGTCCTCTCCAGACTCGAGTCACGACCACGCCTTCTCAGAGTCCCACTGCCAAGGTAAAATAATACTAGCTACCTGTTTACTGAAAACCTACAAAGTGCTAGCTGGGTATGGTGGTTCACGCCTGTAATTCCAGCACTTTGGGAGGCTGAGGTGGGCGGATCACCTAAGGTTGGGAGTTCGAGACCAGCCTGACCAACATGGTGAAACTCCGTCTCTACTAAAAATACAAGAATTAGCCAGGCATGGTGGCCAGCATCTGTAGTCCCAGCTACATGGGAGGCTGAGGCAGGAGAATTGCTTGAACCTGGGAGGCAGAGGTTGCAGTGAGCCAAGATCGCGCCACTGCACTCCAGCCTGGGTGACAGAGCCAGAGCGAGACTCCATCTCAAAAAAAAAAAACCTACAAAGTGCTTTACCTGCTTTGTCTCATTGAATCTACACAACCCAGTGAGGTATGTGGCATTATCCCCATTTTACATATGAGGAAACTGAGGCTCAGAGAGACTAACTTGCCCACGATCATACAGCCGGTATGGTATGGGGCTGACTTGGGATCAGAGTCTAGTCTGCCTGTCTCCACAGGCCATGTCTTATCCCTTTCTTCTCTCCTGCTTCCAGAGGAGGGCCAACTGCCCCTGCCTGTCCCTTCTTTGCATCCCTGCTGCCTTCCCCACCCTATCCCATCTGGCCAATAAACCATCACTGTCTGGCTGCATAGATCAAGGCTTTAGATTGCCTGGGATTCCGTTGAAGGGGCCGAAAGATCTGCTCACTCAAATCCAGGGATCTGCTCTGCTCTGGACACACCTTCAAGTCCAGGGCCAAGTGTCCACAATGACCACGAGGTGACAGGAGTCGGAGAGTCAGATATTTGAAGGCATGCAGAGGAGGAGGAATCAGATTACTTACTAGATACATGGGGAGACTGAGCCTCAGAACAGGATAAAGCTTTGCCCAAAGATGCACCACATGCCAGTTAGGGGCAGGGTAGGATCTGAGAACAATTCAGGGCTCTCTCACCTGTCCCTTTGCCCACAGTCAGTGTACACACTTGGAAATCTGTAAAAGAACTTGTGTGACATTGGTGACATTTCCTCTTTCTCTGGGTGTCAGCCTCCTCTTCTGGTGAATGCTAAGTGTGAGGTTAGATGGTCCTTAGAAACTGTAAGTTTATTACCTTCACTCCCAAGCCTGGGCTGCTCATGGGTCTGTGCCTTTAAGATACATAGGCATGCCTTACATCATATACCCCGCAGAACTCCTTCAAACGCTGGACACTCATCAGTCCCTGTATTGGCCTCGCATCCCTGCAGATGCGAAACCATGATTGGAGAGAAGCTGGACTCTTCTCCAGGTCACATAGTAGCAGAAGCCCTAGCTCCTACCTCCCAGCCCAGTAGCCTCCTCAATGCATGCAGGGCCATATTTTCCCATGAAGATGTGGGCACTCTGGCCCTGACCATACCCCAGCCAACTCCCTCCCCCACCCCAATCAGCCTCAATACTCACTGAGATGGGGAAATAATCCTTCATGTACTTCCATATGGTCCAGCACCTGATGGCCTGGATGCGCCGGCCCCCCTGCCGTGGCTTGTCTCGGTCCAGGTACCACCAGGCCGCATACAGGACAGTGAGGAGCCAGAATCTTGTAAACAGGAGGGCTATGAAGCCCACAATGCAGATCTCGGCTGGGGAGAGAAGAAGGAGCTGTCAGGGACAGGATCTGAGAGGAAGGCAGGTGAGATTGCTCAGACTGAGCTCTGTCCATAGGCCCGGCACTAGCAGCACTGTCCTGTCCAATCCTCGGCCCCAGGAGGAAGACAGCAGCTTCCTGAGCCTTCAAGGAGGACAGGAAGGACTCAAGAGGGACTGCGGCCAGCCCAGTGTCACTGGGAGCACGCGTTGAGCCTAGGTAGGCCTAACACCAAAGCTCACTTTCCCCCACTGCACCAGGCCACCTAATTCACTCCATCCCCTGCCTGTCTCCCTTCTCCCCAGGAGAGTTGTCTGTACTTACCAAGTACTCAATCAATGGGGACAACTGGTTGGATAAACTGTTTTGGTTTCCATCTTTTGGGATCTCAGAGCAAAGGGAGACCCTTTCCTGCTCTCTTTCTGTTCATCCTCTGCCCCATTTTCCCAGAGATAAATCCAGGTAGGTCCCTCTCCTTATTCAAGCCCTTCCTGACTTCCCCATAACTTCGGGCACAGTCCAAGCAGCTCAACCTGGCCTCCAGGAGCCCCAGAGCTGGCCCTGTCCCTCCTGCTCCCGCCTCATGTCTGTGGCCACTCTGAACTACGCAGTGTTTCCAAACCCTGCTGAACTCCAGTGACCAGTGACGTTTGTTGTTGAAAGAAGGAGGGACGGAGGAAGAGGCCAGCCCTGGCCGCCCCAGAATCAGGGGTGCATCAGGGCTAAGACCAGGCCTCATGTGGAATTCCCCTCTGACTGATGGTTTCTCAGCCCTTACTGGAGGCAAATCCTTGATTGTTTAGCTCATCTGTGCAAAGTGGGTATACAGGGATGTCTAAAATGTCTAAAAACCCTTGGAACAGAGACACAGCTCAACCAGAAGGGATGCTAGAGCAGGGTTCTGGAGGCCCTGCTTTGCCAAGAGGGAGTTTTTTAGCTACAGAATTGCGGGGGAGTTTCTGAGGAAGTACGTGTGGGTGTATGTGTGTGTGTGTGTGAGAGAGAGAGGGAGAGAGAAAGAGAGAGACATGGCTACTGACCAATGTGTTCAGAGTGTGTCAACATTTCAACAGCCAGGAGAGTGGCATCTGTGTGCAGAACCCCAGCCCTGGAGGCAGCAGTTCCTACCCCGTCTGGTGCCAGCAGATGAAAGGAAAAATCCCACAGGCTCCCGGTCATTCTCCCTTCCCAAGCCACAGATCCAGGCCCTCCTCGAAAATGTTACCTTCGGCAGAGGTGTTGTTTGGGCAAGGGTGATCTCTCTGGCCACAAATCAGTGGTGGGGTGGGTAAGGGGCCATGCTTATGCCCTCTAGTGTGAGCCCAGCCCAAGGTCCAGGCCAGGTCTGTGCTGAGCAGAGGTCAGCACATTTCTTCATTTCCTTCACAATAGCCCTGTAAAGCCAGCATTGTTGTCCCCAATCTGCAGATGGTGAAGTCGAGGCTTGGAGAGGCCAGGCATGGGCTGGCTAAAGTCATGCAACTGGTCAGTTGCCCAGCTGAGTCTGACTCCGGGTTTCCTGGTACCCAGCATGCCCACTCCACAGTCCACTCTCAGCCTGCACTTTCTCCCCGCCCTCCTGTTCTTTCCCTGTTTCGCTCACTTACCCTACTACCAGCCCGTTTCCTCCTCCCAGAGAGCACAGAAGGAAATCCCTCCTCTCAGCAGGCTGCAGAGCCCAGAACTCTCCCATCACCACGCAGAGGCTTTCCTACACCACCTGGCAGCCTGCAGATTGGTCTCCATCCAAGTGCCAAAGGAGAACCCACAGTGCAATCCAGGAAGAGTAAGTAACCTGCCCAGAGCCGCAGATGGTGACTTCTACCCCACTCCACCACCAAGAAGCCTCTGGGCAGGCCCAGGAGTTCTCTCTGGGCAGGGGCTCTGAGCGCAACAAAGCCCCCTTTAGGATAAGTGTCTTCCCACCATCAATGTGCTGTGTGCACCTGGTGTGGCTGCTCTGCCCCACCTGAGTGCGGTGGTCTCCCATCCCACAGTGCAGCCCAACTTACCCAGAGCCAAGAAGGAGAAGACAAACTGTAGGACAGCAAGTGTCTGCAGCCTGCGCTCCCACGGCACAAACAAGGGCGCGAACTCTACCATGCCGGAGGGTCAGCCTGACTCCCACAGCTTCTGTGAGCTCTGCTGTGGTCTGAGGCACCCACAGGTTTTTGTTCCTGCCCCGGGCTGTAGAAGCTGGCAGGGAGAGTGCCACACCCAGCCCAGCCCAGCCCCAAGGCCTCCTTGCCCCTGCTGAGGCAGGAACTTCTATCCTACAAGAAACCTTTGAATCTACCTGCTGGAGTCTGGCTAAGGAAGGAGGAAGAGAAGGGGTTGTATAGCCTTTATCAGCCTTCTCAGGCAACACCTTATCTGCATGTCTACCTTTCCCTGATCACTTAAATCTTGTCTTTCCTATAACTAGACAGGTGAAGCCCCAAGCATATGCAATCTCGCCCCCTTCCCACCTATTCAAAGACTTGGCCCCAAGGTCAATGGATAAGACCACCTTGTCCTATCCATTGTTCCCCCTCCACACATATGCTGTACTAACTCCCACCTAAAAATCCCCACCCACACTGTGTCCTCCACCTCCTGCCCCCTTTTTCTGCTCACTCACACAGCAAACTCTTGGAAGAGCTGTCTTTCATGCCTTCCCGTCCTCACCTCCCATCTGTGGTACCACAAATAGTGGTCCACACTTCAGGTATCACCCTTCCACAAAACTGCCCTTGGCAAGTTCCCTAGTAACCTCCACGTTGTTAAATCCAGTAATCAATTCTCACATCTCATCCTGACCTATTGGCAGCATTAGATACGGTTGATCATTCCCGTTTCTTTGAGACCGCTTGGCCTTTGGACACTACGCTCTCCCAGTTTTCCTCCTAGCTCTCTGGCTGCTCCTTCTAGGTCTCCTTTGTGCCTCTCGTCTTTTACCAGGCCAGCTGTTAGAGTCCCCCTCCTCCACTCCATCCTCGGGACTTCTCTTTTCTCTCCAGTTCCTGCTCTGTGAGATCTCATCCAGGCTCACACCTGGCATTCTATTTACACAGCAAACACTTACAAATCTGCCTCTGCAGCTCTGCTCCCTGGGGCTCTAAACTTGAATCTCTAGGTGGTTCCTTGACATCTTCACTCAATGCCTGATAGGCACCTCCCTCCACTGTAGCATGTCTAAAGCTGAACTTGATTCCCTCCCCCACTTCCCTCCTGCCCCGCTGACTCCTCCTCTGCTCTTTCCTATCTCAGTAAAGGGTAACGCCCATTTACCCAGTTGCTCAGGCCAAAACCTGAGTCACACTAGATCCCTTCTGTTCTTCTCTATCCACCTCTATCAGTCACCATGTCCTATCAGTTCTTCTAAATCCCTCCCTCTACATGTGAACTTCAAATTGACGTATATCATACATACGGAAAAATGCACAAATCCTAAGTGGACAGAGGAATGCCTTTTCACAAAGTGAAAGTTATCACCGCTCTGATCCACAAACAGAACTTACCTAGCACCCCTTCTGGCCTTGCCAGTCACTGCTCTCCTCCCTGTAGCTCAGCACCATCCTCATCTCTGTTCTTGAACTTTATGAAAAGTGAATCATTTAAAAAGTGTGCTCTTTTGAGACATCATGTGTGTCTGTATTGCCTTTGTTTTCATTGCTGTTTAGCATTCCATTGTGTGAATATGCCACAGTGTCCATTTGGCTGCTGACAGGCATTTGGGCTGTCACCTGTTTCTGGCTATTGTGAAATATTGCTGCTATGAACATTCCTGTACATGTCTTTCAGTATACATCTATACACATTTCTGTTGGGTATGTGCCTGCAAATAGAATTGATGGGTCTCATGGAGTTTTCCAAAGTGATTGTACAAATCTACACTCTCACAAGCCTTATATAAGAATTCTGAGTTCTGAATTGTGGTGGGTGTGTCGTGGTCCTTCATTGTAGTTATAGCATTTTCCTAACAACTAATAAATATGAGCACATTTTAATACGCTTACTGCCCATTGGATGTCATTTTCTATGACCTTGTTCTAGTGTTTTGTTGATTTCAGTCTCTTGAACTGAACAGCTGCTGTCTACCTCCACAGCCAGCCTCTTTTACAGGCTGGCTGTGTCTTCCTTATTGGCCTCTCCATTTACTTTCTATCCTCGTTCTCCTCTCCACAATTTCAATACAGCAGGAGAACCCGCTGGGATTATGAATACGTGAATGTTCAAGTTTGGGAGTGGAGCCAAACTGTCTTCCAAAATAATAAAATAATACATCAGTGTACAGTCTCCCCAGGAATCGAGAGCTCCCCACCCCTACGGATCCGCTCTGACCTTGGTGTGGTCAGACTGTCTTCCAAAATAATACATCAGTGTACAGTCTCCCCAGGAATCGAGAGTCCCCCACCCCCATAGATCCGCGCTGACCCTTGGCGTGGTCAGACTTCTTCTTTTCTAGCTAGGGTATGAAACGAGACCAAGTTTTACTCTTGATTTGCATTTCCTTATCATTAATTTTTATTTTTTTTTGAAACTGAGTCTTGCTCTATCGCCCAGGCTGGAGTACACTGGCACGATCTCACTCACTGAAACCTCTGCCTCCCGGGTTCACGCCATTCTCCTTCCCCCCGCTCCCGGGTAGCTGGGCCTACAGGTGCCCGCCACCACGCCCAGCTAATTTTTGTATTTTTAGTAGAGATAGGGTTTCACCATATTGGTCAAGCCGGTCTCAAACTCCTGACCTTAGGTGATCTGCCCGCCTTGGCCTCCCCCAAAGTGCTGGTATTACAGGCGTGAGCCACCATGCCTGGCCTACACTAATGTTGAACATCTCTTTTTTTATGGGCATTTCCTCTTCTGTGAAAAGCTTGGTCTTCATTTTTGCCCATTTCTCGGGAGTGTAGCTTGTGCTTTTCATAATCATTTGTACTTCTTTATGTACTCAGGATATTAACCCTTTGGGGTGGCATATATACTGTAAATCTCTTCTCCCAGTTTCCAGCTGGTCTTTTTTTTTGAGACAGCGTCTCACTCTGTTGCTAGGCTGGAGAGAAGTGGCGCGATCCCGGCTCACTGCAGCCCCCAGCTCCCAGGTTCAAGTGATTCTCCTGTCTCAGCCTCTCAAGTAGCTGGCCTTACAGGTACCCGCCACTATGCCCAGCTAATTTTTGAATTTTTAGTAGAGATGGAGTTTCACCCTGTTGCCCAGGCTGGTTTCCAACTCCTGACCTCAAGTGATTCGCCCTTCTTGGCCTCCCAAAGTGCTGGGATTATAGGCATGAGCCACTGTGCCCAGCCCTAGCTTGTCTTTTAAGATGTCCTTTGATGAACAAACATTTTAAATTTCAATATAGTCATATTTTCCAGTCTTTTATAAAATACACATTGTTTGGTCGGATTTAGGAAATCTTATCTTACTTATACATTTCATTAAAAATTTTGAAGTTTTAGGTCAGCCCAGTGGCTCACGCCTGTAATCCCAGCACTTTGGGAGGCCGAGGCAGGTGGATCACGAGGTCAGGATATCGAGACCATCCTGGCTAACACGGTGAAACCCCGTCTCTACTAAAAATAAAAAAACTAGCCAGGCGTGGTGGCAGGCGCCTGTAGTCCCAGCTACTGGGGAGGCTGAGGCAGGAGAATGGCATGAACCGGGAGGCAGAGCTTGCGGTGAGCCGAGATCGCGCTACTGCACTCCAGCCTGGGCGACAGAGCGAGACTCTGTCTCAAAAAAAAAAAATTCGAAGTTTTGTTTTTTATATGTAAATCCTAATTCATCTGGATGTTTAGATAGCATGAGTTAGGTTCCAATCTTAGCTTTTGACATGTGGTTAAGCATTTGTTTTCAATCTCTGTTGAACACTCCCTCCATTCCCCACGATATGTTTTGCCACCCTAGTCATGTGAGACAGTTCTATGGATGCGTGCTCTGTATCTGGGCTTTTATTCTCTCCTGTTAGTCCTCTTATCTATCTCTGCCAGCACCACACTGTTTTTAAGAGCCCTCAGCTAAATTAGAGTTCCAGTACCGGAGCAGCTAGCAACACTGCCCGAGCAGGGTGGAATTTTACAGTATGTTTTCCACAGGACACTCCTTTTCCCTGGGGGACAGCCTAATGCCTAGTTGTCCAACCCACAACCAGGGAGTCCCTCACACAGGAAGCTTGTTTATAGTGGCAGATGCTCTGGATTCAGAAAAGGTTGTGTAAAAAAAGTTAAAAAGGAAAGGAAAATATATTGGCAGATGCCCTAGTGGTTCTTATCAGATCTGTGTCCAATTTGTGTCTGCCTGACCATTACTTGGACTCTGGGAGCCATTGAGGTAGTCTCTGGTTCTTCAGATACAGGGTGCAAATTTAATACACCCCACAGTAAAAAATATGTTCACTAACTTATTACTTATGAATCCTGGACAGGGAGGGTGCCGTGAGTCAGGAAGGCAGTGCTCCATCCTCGGGTCATGAATGCAAAGTCAGGCAGAGAGAGAGAGAAAGAGAGAAACCCCACAACTAACGGTAGATATAAGGGAATGGGGTGTGAGTCACTTAAAGTTTGCAGGCAAATACCTGAATTGTCCCTTTAAAGGAATCAGTGGCAAAGCAGAAAGCCCACCGGGCTGGACTGGAGAGATGCCTCTAAGTTCCTAACTCTGGGCCCCTGTTTGAGACATTTGGGTGTGCTGGTCTATTTCTAAGACTAGACAGCAACCTTTTCTGTGTGTTCCTGTTATAACTGACCCTGTGATGCCTGGGCATTTGACCTCGTGTTTGGTGACAAGTACTGTTTAAATAGTGGAGACATTGAAGGCTACTGGAGAAATGTGGGCCAGGCATGGAGCAAGGCATTTGATGAACATCACTGAACACACAAAAGATGTGGAGGCACCACTGTGACCTGAAACCCCATTCACAGGCATCCACTCCACTGTGTGGGGTCGAGCCAAGTAAATAGAGCAACCCTTCATCTTGGGCAGAGTAGGAACGTTGTTGTAAACCCGGTAAGGTTACACAATGCCTGTTATCTGTTGTGCCATTGCTTCTAGATTGGCTTTCCCCAGGCTAGAATTTTGTTGAGGTATACAGCTGTGCGGCGGTGTACCTTTGAGCAGAGAGCAAGGAGTATACCAAGATGAGGGGCTAAGCAGGTAGTCAGTACAGAAAGAAAAGCAAAAATACCCAGTATCCATTTGTGTTTTAGCAGAGCCAGTCCATGGGCATCACTGGAGTGCAGGTTTAGTGCAAGGAGCGAAGCCATCTGTGGCACAGGGGCAAAGCTATCTCCAGCATCAAGGTCTTGGGTTCAGGCGTGTCATCTGAGGCAATATCACCTTCAGTGGTGAATTATAGGACAAAGGTAATGTCATCTGAGATGTGGGACAGGTGTGTCCTTTTCATGGGACCTACTAGAGTTAACGTGGGCCTGAGCACTGGTCATAATTGGTTAAAACAGTGGTCTGCTGAAGGTTTTGGTCCTCTGGTTGTAACCAATGAAAGCAGCCAAGGCAGTAGTAATAAGACCAGGCATCAACAGGACGGTGTGCGGCTGCAGCTGACAAGGTTTGTTTTGGGTGGAAGTTTGGGTTCAAATGGGTCCCCTATCAGAGGAGCAGCTGCCTGGTCTAGGGGACAATCTATGATGATGAGTCCCAGGAGAATATGCATCTTTAATCTGGCCCCTAACCCTTGAGGGATGGGGGCGAGATTGAAATTCATAAAAAATAGGTTAAGACCTGGGGTAAACTCAAGATCTTATTTATTGTATTGGAATTTGAAAAGAAGTTGTTTGAGGACATCATTAAAGCAACCATTGGGACCTATCAGGGACATGAAGGTTATATCGGATGCCTCCTCTGGAAGCTCAGCATAGTGTATTCTAAGGAGTGAAATGTGTGCCTTCATAACTATTAGTAATGTCTCTAACTCTGAAAGAAACAAGCAGTGAACTAGCAAGGCCTTGCAACATGGAGTTACGTGATTTTGATTTATAATTTGGATGTCTGTGAAATAAGAGATTCCCAGGGTTTTTTTTTTTTTTTTTCTTTTACCTTTATGGGAACAATTTTTAGGTAATGGCCCAATAATTAATAATGAATGTGAAGATGAGACCATTTGTTGGCCAGGACAGCCAGTGCTAGGATGACTTGCTGAAGTTTGACCAAGTGTGTTTTTTCTTGGGTCCTGTCCTTCATCATCCTGGCTAAGGGATGGAAAGTAACAGCTCTCCACTAAGCTGCATCACGTGTGATGGCTAATGATGCCGCCGTTCGCACAGTCCATGAACTCCCATTCCTGTTCATTCAGTTAACACCAAAGGGCTTCCCAGGTAGCCAAGTGGTCTGGAGAGGGGTGACCTCCTCCAGCACCCTGGCATCTGGCAAGGGACCAAGAGAATGAGGAGGCCACCCCCTCCTGCAGGTGGAATATCCCAGAGGGCCCAGGGTTCGCTCCATCCTGTCTTAGGGAGGCCTTGGTAGCCAAGCTGAGCTTGTGGGGAGATGTTCCCATAACTCAAAGCATAATGGGCAACTGGGTAGGGCGGGTCACAGGCTCAGGGTCTGTGACGGCCTCTATCTCCAAGACTGCTCATAGGTAGCCAGTCATTTGCTGTTTTAATGGTGTATAGCCTGAGGCCAAGAGGGACAATATCTTGCATCAGAAGCCCTGAAGCAACTAATGACCATCGTAAGTGAATCAGAGACTCCAGGAGGCATAACAGGAGCTTGCCAAAGGTTTACAGTGAAGGAGTTTTCTGAGGTCACACACAGGAGTGCCTGTTGATTTTAATTTAGCAGTAAATGTGTCAATAAGAAATGCGTTTGCCACCAGAGCCCAAAAGTATTAAGAAATATTGGGCTTAAATGTCTTAAATGTGTGTATCAAATGCATTTCCTTGGAGTGGGACGTTCTCAATACAATGTCATATCTGTGCCCCTGGAGAAGGCGGTTGTCATTAAGATCTTGTCTGCAAAGATTGTGCGTGGTGACAAAGCTGTGTAGCTCCCCCATGGGTACCCTGGAAAGGTGTATTGTGTCTCCTCAGCAGTGCAGGCAAACTGCAGCTGAGAGGCTGTTGGAATAGGCACTAAACAGACAAGGTTAGCCAAATATATAAGAGCAAAGTATTTACCACTTGTTGATTGAATAGAATCAGCAACTTAAATAATATTAAGGAGGCCGTGATGGATGGGACCAGGGTGTTAAGACTGTAGTCATCCATCATAAAGTGCCCTTATGTTTTAGGTGTCACATATGCCTTAGGAGAGGCAACCTATGGGTGTCACTGGAGTGGAGGTTTAGTGTAAGTGTCCAGGCTACATTGATATACATTACATATATAATATATATACACATGTAATACATATATGTTCCATGAATACATATAAATTCTCCTCTATACATTATACATACATGATTGCATTATATATACATTATATAGTCATCTTAAATTTCAAAAACATTTTTCTTGGGATATTGGAATTCACTGAATGCAACTCATTTTGAGGAAACACATATATGAATAAAAATGAAAGATTAAGAAAGAATGAATTAAATTCCTAGGTTATAAAATCTAGAAAAAGAACAACAAAGAAACTCAAAAGGAAGCCCAAGGAAGAAAGTAATAAATACAAAAGCAGAAATTAATGATAGAGATGAGAAAACAAAGATATAATTAACAGATTACATTAAAAATGAAATACACAAACTACTAGCTAATGTTATCACAAAGAGACAAATCACACATACAAAAAATGAAAAAGAATGAATGAAATGTTGAAACAAAAGAAATTTCTAAAAACCGTTAGAAACTAGAACTACTTTGTAAACTTCTATACAAACAAGTTGTAAACTAAACTGAACCAATTAAGATAGACTACTTAAACAGGTTCATTAGCACAGCAGACTCAGAGAAAGTAATCAAGGAATTATTCCACAAAAAAGCACCCCAGGCACAGCCGGTTTCACGGTGAATCTTAGCAAATCTGGAAAGATTAGATAGCCCCAGTGCTCCGTGAATCAATTCAAAGGTCTTAAATTCAGGAACAATTTCTAATTTCTTTCTTATGTAGCAAGTATAACATTGATATTTAGACTCAATTTTAAAAAGCAGAGCAAAAAAAAAGAGTACACATTTATCAAATATTTATGAGTATTGATGAAAAATATTTAAATAAAATGTTTAGAAATCTTATATTAGAAACTATTAGAAGATGGAATCCAACATCATGTTACCATACACCATGAACAGGTAGGATTAAGGAAGCCATTAATATAATACAAAGGATTAGTCAATTTAAGGAGAAAATCTTATTAGTATCTCCATAGATGCTGGAGAAGCTGTTGACAAAACTCAACACAGAGGGAAATTAATGGGTGTTTCTCAATATAATAAAATATACATACCTTGTTCCTAAAGCTAGATTTTTTTTTTTTTGAGATGGAGTCTCGCTCTGTTGCCAGGCTGGAGTGCAGTGACGTGATCTCGGCTCACTGCAACCTCTGCCTCCTGGGTTCAAGGAATTCTCCTGCCTCAGCCTCCCGAGTAGCTGGGATTACAGGCATATGCCACCACACCTGGCTAATTTTTATATTTTTAGTGGAGACACGGTTTCACCATGTTGACCAGGTGTGTCTCAAACTCCTGCTAAAGTTAGAATTTGAATGGGGAAATACTAGGGGTGTTTCTGCTAAGTACAGGAAGAAACAAAGAGACCCTCTACTATTCAATGTCGTGCTGGAGATATTAGGCAAAGCAGTCAGAGAAATCAATAAGAAACAAGAATTTTGGGGGAAAGGAGTAAATTTATCCCTTGCAGATGATATGATTGCATACCTGGAAAGCCCTAGAGAATGAATGGTAAAATTAACCCAGATAATGGAAAATTCAGTGAAGTAGCAGGATATAAAATTAACACACAAAAATTAATAGCCTCAGTATACACAAGCAATGTCTAGTTAGAGAATATAATGAAGGAGAAAACTCTATTTATATAGCAACAAAGAAGATGAACTACTTAGGAATAAACATAATAAGAAATATGCAAAACCTATGTAAGAAGAACTTTAAAACACTCCTGGAAGATGCTCAAGTAGAAGTGAAATAAACGAAAAGACATCACTTGTTCCTGTTTAGGATGTCTCAACTCATAAAAATATAAGTTCCTTCTTACTTAATTTGTAAATTTAATGCCATCCCAGTAAGAACACCAATAAACTTTTCCTTTAAGACAGAGTCTCACTCTGTCACCCAGGCTGGAGTGCAGTGGTACGATCTTGGCTCACTGCAACCTCTGCCTCCCGGGTTCCAGCAATTCTCCTGCCTCAGTCTCCTGAGTAGCTGGGACTACAGGGGTGCGCAGCACCACACCCAGCTAATTTTTATATTTTTTAGCAGAGTCTGGGTTTCACCATATTGGCCAGGCTGGTCTCGAACTCCTGACCTTGTGATCTGCCCGCTTCAGCCTCCCAAAGTGATGGGATTACAGGCCTGAGCCACCGTGTCCGGCCACCAATAAACTTTTTAATGGAACTAAACAATTGGTACTGAGCATTATACGGAAAAATAGGTATGAAGGATTAGCCAGGAAAACATTAAAGACAGCATCTTCCATATGAGGCTCAGTATCAACTTGTCTAGTTCCACAAAAAAAAAGTTTATTGGTGTTTTTGTTGGGGTTGCATTAAATGTATAAATTAAATAAAGAGGAACTGACTTTTGTATATATTGATCTTGTGTCCTGGGACCTTGCCATTTTTACTTCTGTTGGGAATAGGCCCCCCAAATCTGGCCATAAACTGGCCTCAAAACTGGCCATAAACAAAATCTCTGCAGCACTGTAACATGTTCATGATGGCTATGACAAAGGTTGTGGATTTACCACAATGAGAGCAAGGAACACCTGGCCCACCCAGGGTTCCGCTTAAAGGCATTCTTAAACCACAAACAATAGCATGAGCGATCTGTGACTTAAGGACATGCTCCTGCTACAGATATCTAGCCAGACCCATCCCTTCATTTGGCCCATCCCCTTGTTTCCCTAAGGAATACTGTTAGTTAATCTATAATCTATAGAAACAATGCTTATCACTGGCTTGCTGTTAATAAATACGTGGGTAGATCTCTGTTCCAGGCTCTCAGCTCTGAAGGCTGTGAGACCTCTGATTTCCCACTCTACACCTCTATGTTTCTATGTGTGTGTCTTCAATTTCTCTAGCGCCGCTGGGTTAGGGTCTCCCCCACTGAGCCGGTCTCGCAACTTCTTAGTTCCAGGAGACTTTTGTAGATTCGTAGGGTTTTTTCTTTTTTTTTTTTTTTTCACACATAGACACCGTGATGTCACCGTGTGAGTAAAGACAGTTTGTTCATTTCTTCTTTTTTTTTTTTTTTTTTTTTTTTTTTTGAAGCGACAGATCTTGTCTGTCGCCAGCGCCGCTGGCCGAGTGGCAGGTGCCGGATCTCAGCGTCACTGCAAGCTCCGCGCTTCCCAGGTTTTACGCATTCTCGTCTGGCTCAGCCTCCCCCGAGTAGGCTGGCGACTAACAGGCGCCCGCCCGCCACGCCGCTAGTTTTTTTGTATTTTCCTTAGCTAGAGGACGCAGGGTTTCCAGTGTTCACCGCCAGGACTGGTCCTCGATCTTTCCTGACCTTGTGATCCCGCCCCATCTGCGGCCTCCCAAAGTGCTGGGATTACAGGCTTGAGCCACCGCGCCCAGCCAGACAGTTTTATTTCTACCTTCCCAATCTGTATAGCTTTTATTTCTTTTTATATGTTTTATTGCACTAGATGGTAAGAGATGACATCCTTGCCTGGTTCCCAAGCTTATGGGGAAAGGATCCAGTTTCTCACCATTAAGCATGATGTTAACTACAGATTATTTGTGGACCTCCTGGCAAGACCTTCTGGTCTGGCATATAGTAGAGAATGTATTGAATGAATGCATGGATGCATGAATGAATGAATGGATGAATGGATGAATGAGAGTATCTGGAACATAAAGCGGCGGGGGAGTGGGAGAAGACAAGCATGGAACTAAAAACTAGGAATTAAATTAGGCCCAGTTTTTATTTTTTATTTATTTATTTTTAATTTAAAAGTAAACTTTAATGTCGAAAATGCAAACTTGGGGAGGGTAGAAAGATCATACAGAAGTCCTTTCCTGTGAAGGGGAAGATTGGGAGATATTAAGGGATATAGTCCTGGGTGACCAGGAAGACAAGCAGGAGTCCACACCTGAACATGTTGGGTTCAGGGGAACCTGGAGGGTTGCACAGCGGCCGGGCAGAGGCGCTCCTCACTAGGCCCAGTTTTTAAAGGTCTTGAATGTCTCAGAGCTCTCAGCCAACAGGCTGAATCATCTAACAAGAAATAACCAAATGAACCTGAGACCAAAGCCAAGTACTGCTGATGGGTGCCATACAGAGGACCCCATTAGCCACTGGGTGCCCACCTCTGCTGGCAAGGCCTGGCCTGCCCTGGTGGCCTCTTGCCCTTAGCAAAGAATGAAGAGGACCTTTTCTTTTTGACAGTTTGGCCCTAAGGGTCCAGGATTTCTGTATGTGCTACTGGCTTTAGGCCGGGCACAGAAGAATGACAGGTCCCTGTTCTGCTTCTCATTCCCTAGGTGACCTTGAGGAAGCACAGACCCTCTCCGGGCTGGTTTCCACATCCATAGACTAGGGATGGGAGAGAATTAAAGGGGAAAGAACTAACATTAAGGGCCTACTGTGAGTTGTTCTTTATATTAATACTTCTTAAAGAGCTAGCATTTTTGACTGTCTACTGTTAAGTAGGCAACCTATGTGTATTATTTCATTTAATTCTCAAAGCAGCCTTCTCAGGTGGGTGCTGTTGGAATCACTAGCTGGCACGTATACAAACTGACATGTCATGTACCTCTCACAACAACCCTCCAACATAGGTGTTAGTCCCGCCAGGCTCTGGGAAGTGAAGCCGCGTATCTAAGGTCTCGCAGTTAATAGGCGGCCGAATTTAGGTTCTGTTTGGGCCTTTTTACCCCAGCGCTTGCTTTCCCCTTCGTCATACTCTCCCTCCACGATTATGACTGTTCTCCTTTGTTGCCCAGCCCATGAAATCCTCAGGCTCCGGGACCCCATGTCCTCAATGTGAGAGACAGAGCCTCGCGCAGCGCAGGTGGGAGAGACGTTTGGAGGAAGGATCCAGCAGTAGGAGGGGAATGAGAGGGAGGAGAGGAGGAAGTGTTGAGGCAGGCAAGCGCCCGCGGTGAGGAACTGCTCTCTCTGGTGGTCATTCTGAGAAGCTGCGGACAAGGTGGACTTGGTGCCCAGCGTGGGGCGGGCTTGGGCTCAGGAGAAGTCTGGCAAGGGCCCGAGCTATGAGGGGATCACCCACCGATGTGGTTAAAGGCTCTAGTTCTGCTGCCTTTGGCTGGAGGAGAGTTAAGTCTGTCCCTATCCAGGACTTGACAGGATGGAGAATTCTGAGCTTTGCTCGGACTCCATCAGCTGTTGAGCTCCTGTCCCTGGTCAGGCATGCTTTGGAGTGTGTCCAATGAGGAGTTATTGTCTCATTTGACGGAGGAGGAAACAAACTCAGAGGTATTAAATCGCTCCAGCTCACCACAGTAACGACCCCTTTTTTTGTCTGCTTTTTGTTTGTTTGTTTGTTCTAATAAGACTGTTTTGAACCCACCTAGTTCCTGGCCCTCTTCTCTCTTTATTTGCCCTCTCTCCCCTGGTGATCTTGCTCATGACGTGGTTTTAAAACCCATCTGCGCACAATACCTCCCAAGTTTAGATCTCCACCCCTCACCCTCCTCTGGGCTCCAGACTGTCAACTGGGTATCTTCACTTGGGTAGCTCCGAGGCACCTCAAATCCAACATGTTCAGGGGCGGACTCTTGCTTCTCTTCCTGGTCACCCAGGACTATATCCCTTAATCTCTCCCAATCTTCCCCTTCACAGGAAATGACATCATCCTCCAGCCAGTTACTCAAGGCAGAAACCCAGGAAACATTCTAGATTCCTCCCTTACCTATACCTTCATCTTCAAACCATGAACAGGTCCTGTTGCTTCTAGTTCCAAAATATATCTTGAAGCATCCACTTCTTCCCATCCGTTTTCCTTCTCCAAGTCATCCTCACCTGCAGGGACTATTGCAATAGCCTTCATGCTAATGTTTCTACCTCTCTTTTTTTTTTTTTTTTTTTTTTTTGAGACAGGGTCTTGCTCTGTCACCCAGGCTGGAGTACAGTGGCTCCATCTCGGCTCACTTGAACCTCCAGGTTCAAGCGATTCTCTTGCCTCAGCCTCCTGAGTAGCTGGGACTACAGGTGTGGGCCATCATACATGACTAATTATTTGTCTTTTTGGTAGAGACGGGTTTTCACCATGTTGGCTAACCTGGTCTCAAGCTCTTGACCTCAAATGATCCTTCTGTCTCAGCCTCCCAAAGTGCTGGGATTACAGGCCTGAGCCACGGCACCCTACCTCCTACCTCTCTTATTGATTTATTCATTCAACAAATCATTGATGAGCACATGTTGCTTACCAGGAACTGTCCTGGACAGTGTGGAAACAGCAGATGCAAGATTGCCCTCTGGCCTCTCCCAGTCTATTCTCCAAACAATGGGCTCGTTACTATTCTCTGTGAGTGTGTGTGTGTTTTTTTTTTTTTTTTTTTTTTTTTTTGAGATGGAGTCTCACTCTGTCGCCCCGGTCTCTGCTTAACACCTATATGATGACTTTCAATTCTTCACTGTGGCCCAAAGTGCCTGGGTGATCTGGTATTTCCAGCAGCTTCTCCCTCCAAGCCTCTCCTCTTCTCCATCCATGTTCACTGGGCTTTAACCTCATCCCTCTGATTCCTCAAGTAGGCCACATTCCTTGCCAGCCACCTGAGGGCCTTTGCTCATGCTGTTCCTTTGGCCTGAAGCTTCCTTTCCTCTCATTCTATGTGCTGCCAACTCCTCCTTCAGGTCTTGGTTTTTTGTTTTGTTTTGAGACGGGGTCTCACTCTATCACTCAGCTAGAATGCAATGGCACGATCTCGGCTCACTGCAACCTCTGCCTCCCGGGTTCAAGCAATTCTCCTGCCTCAGCTTTCTGAGTAGCTGGGACTACAGGTGCATGCCACCACACCCAGCTAAATTTTGTTGTTGTTGTTGTATTTTTAGTAAAGACGGGGTTTCACCATGTTGGCCAGGCTGGTCTTGAACTCTTGACTGCTGGTGATCCACCCACCTCGGCCTCCCAAAGTTCTGGGATTACAGGCATGGGCCACCCCACCCAGCCCAGGTCTTGTTTTAAATGACACCTTCTCTGAGCACCCTATTTCCTCTCTTTGCATCCTATTTCCTCCACAGCCCTTATCTATTAAGGTAGATGGTAAACTCCTTTAGGGCAGGAAACAGGATTATGTAATTCACCAATCTGTCCTCACACCTCAGGTGTGCTTGTTGAATAAAGGAACTCAGAACTAAGTCTGTCTCTTCCCACTATAACCCTTCTGAGAGCTGAAGCTGAGGTTTCTTTTCTTCTGGCTGAACACCCATGCAGTAGCCTGGCCTATGCAGCACTGCTCAAGCTGTGTTCTGTGAAACGTTGTTATCTCGTAAAGGTTCCACGGTGAATGAAATTTAGAGCTTCACAGTATCCAGCATGGGATTAGACTCTGAGAAGTCCTGCTGTAAGGAGCCCATTTAGCTCGGTTCAACCCAGACATTCCCAGCGTTGTTTTTCTAGCTACTGAGATACAATTTAATGGGAAACTAGACAATCCCAAAGCTCAGGAGCTGTGGCCATTCTGTCCAGGAATTGCTAGAGAGTCAGCCTTGAGGCCGGGCATGGTGGCTCACACCTGTAATCCTAGCACTGTGGGAGGCCGAGGCAGTGAATTACGAGGTCAGGAGTTCAACACCAGCTTGGCCAATATGGTGAAACCCTGTCTCTAGTAAAAAAATACAAAAATTAGCCGGGCGTGGTGGCGTGAGCCTATAATCTCAGCTACTTGGGAGGCTGAGGCAGGAGAATCATTTGAACCTAGGAGGGGGGAGGTTGCAGTGAGCCGAGATCGCACCACTGCACTCCAGCTTAGGCGACAGAGTGAGACTCCATCTCAAAAAGAAGAGAGAGAGTAAGCCTGGAGTGGCAGTGAAGCCTGAGCCTTGGGTTAGACAGGGTCCTGGATTGAATGTGGCTCTCTATGCCCTGGTGATGATGACTGTGCTGGTGCCTGTGGTCAGCTGAATAAAGCCCCCAAAGATGTTCGTGTTTGAATCCCCAGAACCTGGGAATGATACTTTGTATGGCAGGAGAGATTTTGCAGCTGTGGCTATATGAAAGAGTTTGAAATCATCATGGATTAGCCTGCAGGAGCTGGATGTGCCCAGGGTAATCACACCATCCTTATAAGAGGGATGCAGAGGGTCAGGGTCACAGGAGAAGGTCCTCACCAATCTGATGTATGATGAACATGGAAGAAGGGGCCTCAGCCAAGGAATATGGCAGCCCCTAGAGACTAAAAGAGGCAAGACAACAGAGGCTCCTCTCAGAGCCTCCAGAAGGAACCAGGCTTGCTGATACCTTGACCCTAACAGCCCTGTGAAACTGTTTCAGACTTCCGACCTCCAGACCTTCAGAGAATCAATGTGAATTGTTTCAGGCCACTTGGTTTGTGACTATTTGTTGTGCCTGCTGTGGGAAGTGAAGACAGCACCTCACAGGGGCTCATGATGTCTTGGTTCTAAAGTTTGTCTTTTCTTTCACTGTCTTCAACAGCCATGACCAATCATCTGTGCTCCTCTCTCTGTGCCTAACATTGTCATCTCCCATATGCACCACCGGCCCACCTTCTGAGAAAGAATTCAAACTTCACTTCCAGGCCAGGCTGGTCTTGAACTCCTGACCTGAAACCACACTTCCTTCATAAGGCTTGCTGTGCCGGGCACGGTGGCTCAAGCCTGTAATCCCAGCACTTTGGGAGGCCGAGACGGGCGGATCACGAGGTCAGGAGATCGAGACCATCCTGGCTAACATGGTGAAACTCTGTCTCTACTAAAAAATACAAAAAACTAGCCGGGCGTGGTGGCGGCGCCTGTAGTCCCAGCTACTCGGGAGGCTGAGGCAGGAGAATGGCGTATACCCGGGAGGCGGAGCTTGCAGTGAGCTGAGATCCGGTCACTGGACTCCAGCCTGGGAGACAGCGAGACTCCGCCTCAAAAAAAATAAATAAGTAAAAATAAAAAAATAAGGCTTGCTGTGACCCCACCACACCCACCAGGTAAAAGTAGAAACCCACAGTACTCAAAGTGGGGGACCCTTCCCACCCCATATTCAAGCCTTATTCCCCACCAGACTGAATATCCAGGGAGGTTTGTGGATGATGTAAATGGAAGGTGTAGAAGGTGAAGGCCCAGGCTGGAAAGGGTTCTGCCCTCTGGGCCTCCAGTGAATTAGGCCTGTGCTCTGTCTGACCCGGAGAGTGTCCTCATCTGTGCCCTCACCTTGGGTCCACCTTGTGAAGCCAACACACCACTTCGCCTCCTGGACCATTTCCCCTGGATGTCTCACAAGCCCTTCAGGCCTACCACACCCCAAACTGACATTAGCATATACCAAACACGTGCCCCTCCTCATTCCCTGGTTCCTGTGGGCACCCCCGCCTGCCCCTACCCCAACCCAGGACTCTGACATCATCCAAGCCTCTTCCTTCTCCTTCACCTCACACTCTCTGTTCTTTACAAAGTCCCATTATTTCCGCCTCAGACACATCTCTCAAATCCATCTTCTTTTCTGTGTCTCCACTATCTGTGCTGCAGGCCAGACCACCATCACCTCTCACTGGACCCTGCTCCGGCCACCTCCCTGATCTTTCTGCCTCTGGGCTCGCTCCATGCAGCCCCTTCTCCACACAGCAGCAGCCAGAGGCAGTTTCTGGAGCCCAGAGCTGAATGCGTTGTTCTCCTTGCTCAGGCAGAGAAGAGGACAGATGGGGCTTCGGTCTCCTGTGTGTAGCCAGAGGGACTGCCTTCTCCGTCACCATCTCCAGTAGTTCCTGACAGCACAGCTGCTGATGGCAAATGCCCCCAGCCCCAGCCATGCCCCAGCCCCCTGCATTGAGAGACCCAGCTCCACCCAGAGGGCAGCTGCAGCCTCCTTCATCCACAGCCGCTGCTGTGACTCAGAGGGACCTTGTCCTGGAAGGCCAGTGGAGCCTTACTGAGGCCTTCACAGGCCCAATGTCCACCCTGATCATGACATGTATAATAACACAGCTCTTGCATTAAATACTATTTATTGCAGCAGCAGTTTTTTTTAAGTTTGTTATAATTTTGAATTTTGTGAAGAGTAAATTATTCATTTTGTTTTTTAACTTGAATTTATTTATTATACCTAAGTAAGAACTGATCTGGGCTATGCTTGACTAGTTGGTATAATACCACATCTGTAGACATTTAATTAAACATGTATTAATTTTAATGTTGTTGTTTTCTGCTCACATGTTAGCATCAATATTTTTTTAATGAGGGCTTGAATATTTGTGTAAGTTCTTGAAAAATGCATGAGCCCAAAGCCATGAAGCTATTAAAGGTCCCTGGGTCTCTGCAAAGAGGCCAGGCCTCCCACAGAACTTAGGGCTGAGTCACACCAGGGCTGGGTGGCTGGAATGGGAGTGTGGCAGGCTCCTCACATCCATGGGTATCCAGGCCACACCTGCTGTGTCACAGAGGGCCTGGGGATGAGAAAAAGAGGGAAAGAGGTTTGAGCTTGGGGATGCCTCTCCAGTGGGATCCAGGATAGCCTGAGCACCCAAACCCCCTCTGGTATACTTCTGCTGTCCTCTCCTGCTAGCCCTGACACCACCCCCTTTCCCTGCCCTAGTGATGCTGGCTCAGACCCAGCTTTCTTGAAGCTTGGCTTCTCCAAGAATTTATGGCTCTGAGCTAAGTGGAGAGAGATCAGAGCCACTGGCTCTCTCATATCTCAGTCTTATTTTCAATATTCCATTTCCCCAGCACTCCAACATCACAGGGCTTTGGGAAATGAATGGAGGCTATGGGGTCGGAAAAGCCTGGATTCATATGCTGGTTCAATATGAATGAGTTCCATGATTTGGGATAAGTCCCTTCCCCTGTCTGAGCCCTGATTTCCTCATCTGCAAAATGAAATACCAACTCATAGGTGATAGGATCAAATATGAAACCACTAGCACCACGCTTGGTAGTCTGTGTAGGCACTTGATAAAGAGGAGTTTCCTCCCTCATCATTTTTGGCCCACAGTCTCATCAGACACATCTGATGAGATGTGTCCCTGCTTCCTTTCCTTTTTCAAGAGTCCTTGCCACCAGGGTACCTGGGATGCCTATGTGAGGTACCCTATGCCAGGGTACCTATGTGAGAAAGGGCTGGGAGGTCTGTTTGCTTTATAGCTGCTGCGTGCCGGGCACAGTGCTGGATGCCTTAAGCAGGTGGTATTATCACTCTTCACCTGCCTGAAGAATGTGTTGCTCTATTCCCAATAGGCTCCGCTCCCTCACTCCTACCCCCAGTACCTCCAGTGTGCCACCACTCTGCAGAGGTGCAGAAGGCAGAATGTGGATCCTCTTGGCCAAGTTCCAAGCCACAGTCCCACAAATACATCAAAATCAAAATTGATTCTAACTAAAAACTACTTCCCCTGACCATTGCATTTGACCCTACTATTTTACTATTTAAGTCCAGGGGGAAGGCATATTTTTTTAAAAAGAAAAAATATATAATCACTTAATTTCAGCACTCATCATGAAATATTTCGAGTCAGCAAATCAGTGTAATGGATTGCAGCTAATGCATTTTCCTTCCAGAAAGTGGATGGATAGTATCCAGTTTCCATCCAAACTGCAGTCACCCTGCAAATGATGGAGGCACAGACTTGGCTCACTCTTCTCTCCACCAAAACTTACTGTGGTGTTCTCACATCCACATCTCCAGAAATCCCAGGGTTGAATATACTGCTCAACAAGCAGGGACTAGGGGCTCTAAAGTGCCTCCCAGTCACCACCCTCATGATCATTATCATCACCCCCACCACCATCAGCAGCATCCCCACCATCCATCTGTCATCTCTGAGCACCTCCTGTGCATCAAGCAGGACCCAGCCCCATAACGTTGCTATGAGGTTTGTATTGTTATCTCTATTTTTCAGAGAAGATGACCAAGGCTCAGAGAGAATAAATCATTTCTCCAGAGTTACCGAGTTGGTGAGAAACAGGGCTAAGACTCACCACATGGTCACTCTGACTCTAAAACCCAGGTTTTTCCTACTGTAAGATAATTTCTGGCCAGGCACAGTAGCTCACGTCTGTAATCCCAGCACTTTGGGAGGCTAAGGCAGGTGGATCACAAGGTCAGGAGTTCTCAGACTGACCAACATGGTGAAACCCTGTCTCTACTAAAAATACAAAAATTAGCCAGGCATGGTGGCATGCACCTGTAATCCCAGCTACTCAGGAGGCTGAGGCAGGAGAATAGCTTGAACCTGGGAGACAGAGGTTGCAGTGAACTGAGATTGCATCACTGCACTCCATCCTGGGCAACAGAGAGAGACTCTGTCTCAAAAAAAAAAAAAAAAAAGATAATTTCTCTTCTGTTTTTCCTTTTATCATCATGATCTACTTTTTCCTTTGCTCGTCAGCCCTTGTCAGTTTCTCCTGTCCAATGCTGCCTAATTTCTGGCATGCCCTCAAGATTAAGTCTTCTGTTTTCACGTACATGTTTTCAACTATGATCTGTGTGATGTGCTTGTGGCTCCCCCATAGCACTGCTTACTACAATCTGTTTAAATTTGCATCTACTACTCCCCTCCCATTCCCTCCAGATGTATAGTCTTTGATGGCCAATACTGTCTATTGGTCACTGTATCCCTGATGTCCAGGGCTTGGCTCATGATTTACTCAAAAGTTTATGGGATGAATCGGTGAACAAATGCATGGATAGGTGGATGAAAAGATAGATGCATTGACAGAAAAGTGGAGGAGTGAATAAGACATTAATTGATGGTTAGGGATCACTCTAAAATCTACATTCCTAACCCTCTTCATTTCCCTCCATCCCTATATCTCCAAATGTCCATCAGAAGCTTCCACTTGGCTCCTTTGCTGTCATCTGAAACTAAACCTGTACAAACATGAACCCCACCCTAGCTGATTCCTGCTTACCTCTTTTCTGCCAATGGTACAGTAATATTATTCCTCCCAGTGCCCTTCTGCATGTATTCTTTGATTCATTCATTCAGTCAACGTTTTTAGTTTGTTTTTCTTTTTCTTTTCTTTTTTTGCTATCTGCTATGTGCCAAACACAGTTCTGGGCAATAAAAAACAAGTAAGTAAGACAGGCAAGATCCTGGGGGATTTCCCCCAAAGGATTTTGCAGTCAACAATGGGGTGGAAAGTGGGATATCGAACAATAAGCAAGGAAAAAATTAACAAGATAATTATAGAGCATAATGAGTGATACATTAAGGAAAGAGGGTGATGAAAGAGAACAGATCTCATACCAGATAAGAAGGCTAAGCAGGGCTCGTTTGAAAACTGATATGAAGCAAGACCTGAAGGAGAGAATACGCCAGTCAAGTAAAGAGCTGAAAGAAGAGCATTCCAGGCAGAAGAACCAGCAAGTTCAAAGGTCCCTGGGCTGGTAAGAGCCTGATGTGTTTCAGGACCAGAAAGGCAGCTGTGTGACTGGAGGGCAGTGAACAGTGGGAGACTACAGGGGAGGAGGTTTTTCATAGACCTGTGCAAGGTTATGCAGGGCCTTGAAGGCCCTGGGAAGGAGTACAGATTTTATTCTAGGAGCAGTGGGAAGCTACTGAAGAGTCTTAAAATGGGAATGACATGATCCTTCTGGCAAGTAGGTAACAAGCTACTCCCCAAAAGCCCCAGGTGCAGATGATTCATAGGTGAGTTATGTGAAGGCAGTAGCAAAGAGATAACTCCAATTCCATTTGCGCTGTTACAGAGCACAGAGAAGGTAAGCATCCACATGCTTTTTATGAAGTCATCATGGCTAGGCATGGTGGCTCACGCCTGTAATTGCAACACTTTGGGAAGGCAAGGTGGGGGGATCCCTTGAGGCAAAGAGTTTGAGACCAGCCTGGGGAACATGATGAGTCCCTGTCTCTACAAAAAGTCAAAAAAAAAAATGCTGGGTGTGGTGGCGCATGCCAGTAGTCCCAGCTACTTGGGAGGCTGAGGTGGGAGGATGGCTTGAGTCCAGGAGGTCAAGACTGCAGTGAGCCATGATTGTGCCACTGCACTCCAAGTTGGGTGACAAAGCGAGACCTTGTCTCTAATAAATGAATAAATAAGTCATTGTGATACTGTTGGCCATTCTAACAAGGTACAGCAAAAAGAAATGGACAGACTTATTTATGAAATTAATGCAAGAATCTTTAACATTGTAGTAAATAGAATTCCGAAGCGCATTGAAAGAGCAACACATCACAACCAAATTGATATTGTACCAAAAGGGCAAGAATGATTTCATATGTAAGTGGAAAAAGCATGATCATCTCTAAAAAGACTGAAAGGCATTTGATAAATTCATCAATCCCTGATTTTAGAACACTTTCTTGGTCAAATAACAGTAGATGTACAGTTTCTAAATATTTTATGCCAAAAGTCAACATTATGCTTAATGGTGAGATACTGGAAACACTTCCATTAAAGTCAGAAAAATTATTCTAGAGGTATAGGAGGAACAATTGAATAAGAGAAAGAAATGAGAGGTATAAAAATGAGAAAGGAGGCAAAATTGTCATTATGTGAACAACACATTCAAGATAACCTATGAACTATTAAAACTAGGAAGTTTAGTATAGTTGCTGAACGGAGATCAATACATGCAAAAATTTTAATAACCATGTTGTTTATAATTACAATTAAAACAATAAATGTAATTTTTTAAATATGTAAAAGAAGCACTGAGGCTGGGCATGGTGGCAAACGCCTGTAATCCCAGAGCTTTGGGAGGCTAAGGCAGGAGGATTGCTTGAGACCAGGAGTTCAAGACCAGGCTGGCCAACATGGCAAGACCCCATCAAACAATAAATTTTTTTAAAAACCAAAAAAGTAAAATAAAAGAAGCACTGAAGATATATTAATATCACTAAACATTAGGGAAATACAAACTAAAGCTATAATATGGTTTTAATATTGTGAAAGGATAAGCAAGATCAATAGACCACTAGCTAGATTAACAAAGGAAAAAAGACGATCCAATAAGCACAATTAGAAACAATAAAGGTCACATTACAACCTATCCCACAGAAATACAAAAGATCCTCAAAACTATTATGAACACCTCTCTGCACGCAAACTAGAAAATCTAGAGGGATGAATACATTCCCAGAAACACACAACCTCACAAGATTGAATCAGGAAGAAACTGAAACCCTGAACAGACCAATATCAAGTCTTAAAATTGAATCAGTCGAAAAAGACCTACCACCCCCACCAACAAAAAAAGCCCTGACACAGATGGATTCACAGCTGAATTCTACCAGACCAACAGAAAAGACCTGGTACTAATTCTACTGAAACTATTCCAAAACATCAAGGAAGAGGGAGACTCCTCCACAACTAATTCTACAAAGCCAACATCACCCAGATACAAAAACTTGGCAAAGACACAACGAAAAAAGGAACTACAGGCCAATATCCCTAATAAACACAGATGCAAACATCCTCAACAAAATACCAGCAAACCAAATGCAGCAGCACATCAAAAAGTTAATTCAGGCCGGGCACAGTGGCTCACGCCTATAATCCCAGCACTTTGGGAGGCCAAGGCAGGCAGATTACCTGAGGTCAGGAGTTCAAGACCAGCCTGACCAACATGGTGAAACCCCATCTCCACTGAAAATACAAAAATTAGTCAGGCATGGTGGAGGGTGCCTATAATCCCAGCTACTCAGGAGGTTGAGGCAGGAGAACCGCTTGAATCCAGGAGGCAGAGGTTGCAGAGAGCCGAGATTGCACTATTGCACTCCAGCCTGGGCAACAAGAGCAAAACTTCATCTCAAAAAAAAAAAGTTAATTCATCATGATCAAGTAGGCTTTATCCATGGGATGCAAGGTTGGCTCAAATACTCAAATCAATAAATGTAATTCACCATACAAACAGAATTAAAAACAAAAGCCATATGATCATCTCAGTAGACAGCAAAGGCTTTCAGTAAAATCCAGCATTCCTTCATGATAAAAATCCTCAACAAACTAGGCATTGAAGGAACATATCTCAAAATAAGGTAATAAGAGCCATCCATGATAAACCCACAGCCAACATCATACTGAACAGGCAAAAGCTAGAAGCACTCTCCCTAAAGAACAAGAACAAGTCAAGCATGCCCACTCTCACCACTGCTGTTCAACATAGTACTGGAAGTCCTAGCCAGAACAATTAGGCAAGAGAAGGAAATAAAGGGCATCCAAACAGGAAAAGAAGAAATCAAATTCTCTCTTCACTGATGATGTGATTCTATACCTAAAAAACCCTAAAAACTCTACCAAGAGGCTCCAAGACCTGATAAATGACTTTAGTAAAATTTCAGGATACAAAATCAATGTACAAAAGTCAGTAGCATTTATATACACCAATAGCGTTCAAGCTGAAAGTCAAATCAAGAATGCAATCCTATATACAATCATCACACCAAAAGTAAAATACTTGTAAATACATCTAACCAAGGAGGTAAAAGATCTCCACAGGAAGAATTAAAATACACTGCTGAAATAAATCAGAGATGACAGACCAATGGAAAATACTCCATGCTCATGAATTGGAAGAATTAACATCATTTAAAATGGCTGCACTTCCCAAAGCAATCTGCTTTCTATCTATTTCAATGCTATTTCTATCAAACTACCAACGTCACTTTTCCCAGAATTAGAAAAAACTCTTCTAAAATTCATATGGAACCAAAAAAGAGCCCAAATAGCCAAAGCAATCCTAAGCAAAAAGAACAAAGCTGAAGATATCACATTACCCAACTTCAAACTATAGTATAAGGCTACAGTCACCAAAACAGCATGGTACTGGTACAAAAACAGACACATAGACCAATGGAACAGAATAGAGAACTCAGAAACAAAGCTGCACACCTATGATCATCTGATCTTTGATGAAGTTGACAAAAATAAGCAATGAAGAAAGGACTTTCTATTCAATAAATGGTCCTGCGATAGTTGGCTAGCCATACGCAGAAGAATGAAACTGGACCCTGCCTTTCACCATGTACAAAAATTAATTCAAGATGGATTAAGGATGTAAACCTAAGATCTCAAACTATAAAAATCCTAGAAGAAAACCTAAGAAATACCATTTCGGACATCAGCCTTGGCAAAGAATTTATGACTAAGTCCTCAAAAGCAATTGAAAAAAAAAATTGATGAGTGAGACCTAATTAAACTATACAGCTTCACACAGCAAAAGAAATTATCAGCATCATAAACAGACAACCCACAAAATGGGAGAAAATATTTGCAAACTATGCATCTGATAAAGGTCTAATATACAGAATCTATAAGGAAATTAAACAACTCAACAAGCAAAAAACAAATAACCCCATCAAAATGTGGGCAAAGGACATGAACAGACACTTCTCAAAAGAAGATATACAACAAACATATGAAAAAATGCTCAACAGCACTAATCATCAGAGAAACACATGTCAAAACCACAATGAGATACCATCTCAGACCAGTCAGAGTGGCTACTATTAAAAAGACAAAAAATAACAGATGCTGGCTAGGCTGTGGAGAAAAAAGAATGCTTATATACTGCAGGTGGGAATGTAAATGAATTCAGCCACTGTGGAAAGTAGTTTGGAGATTTCTCAAAGAACTAAAAATGGAACTACCATTTGACCCAGTAATCCCACTACTGTATATATCTCTAAATGAAACGAAATCATTCTACAAAAAAGACACATGCATGCACATGTTCATTGCAGCACTATTCACAACAGCAAAGACACAGAATCAACCTAAGTGTCCATCAATGGTGTACTGGATAGAGAAAATGTGGTACATATACGTCATGGAACACTATGCAGCCATAAAAAAGAACAAAAATCAAGCTAGGCGTGGTGGTTCATGCACTTTGGGAGGCTGAGGCAGGAGGATTGTTTGAGGCCAGGAGTTCCAGACCAGCCTAGACAACATAGGGAGACTGCTGTCTCTACAAAAAATACAAAAATTAGCCAGGCATGGTGGTGCATGCCTGTGGTCCCAGCTAGCTGGGAGGCTGAGGTAGGGGGATCCCTTGAGCCTGGGAGGTCAAGGCTGCAGTGAGCTGAGATTGCGTCACTGCACTCCAGCTTGGACAACAGAGTAAGCTCCGTCTCAAAAAAAAAAAAAAAAAAAAAGAATGAAATAATGTATTTTGCAGCAGCAAGACGTGTGCTCTATAAGGAACTTAAACACTTAACTCAACTGGAGGGATAGAGAGCTGGTTAGCCATATGCAGAAAAATGAAACTAAACCCCTACCATTCACCATATATAAAAATTAACTCAAGATAGATTAAAGATGTAAATCTAAGACCTCAAAGTATAAACTATTATCCTAAGCAAATTAACACAGGAACAGAAAACTAAATACCAGATGTTCTCACTTATTAGTGGGAGCTAAACATTGGGTACACATGGACATAAAGATAGGAACGATAGACACTGGGGACTACTAGAGTGGGGAGAGACAGGGGAACAAGAGCTAAAATACTACCTGTTGGTACTATGCTCACTACCTGAATGATGGGATCATTCATACTCCAAACCTCAGCATAACACAATATACCCATGTAACAAACCTGCACATGTACCCTCTGAATCTGAAATAAAAGTTGAAATTATAAAAATAAAATAAACCATGATACAATGCCACTGCACGCCTGTTACAATGGCTAAAATAAAAAGTACTGACTGTCAAATGCTGATAAGAATGTAGATAAACTGGATATCTCATCCATTGCTAGTGGGAATGTGAAATACTACAGCCCATCTGGAAATCAGTTTGGCAGTTTCTTAAAAAGTTAAACAGACACTTACCTTATAATCTGGGAATCATACTCCCAAGTATTTATCCTAGAGAATTGAAAATGCGTTCACAAAAAAAAAAAAAAAAAAAAAAAGCTTGCACATAAATGTTTGTGGATGTATAATGCCTTAATATCCCCAAATGGAAACAACCCAAATGTCCTTCCATGGGTAAATATTTAAACAAAACATGGTCTATACAGACAACGGAATACTACATACAACAAAAAGGAACAAACTGGATATATGCAAAAACTTGGATGGATCTTAAGACATTATACTGAATGAAAAATCCAACCTCAAAAGGTTGCATGCTATATAATTCCACCTATGTAACATTCTCAAACGTGAAATTTTAGAGATAGAGAATAGATCAGTTGTTACCAGGGGAAATCGGAGTAATCAGTAGAGGGTGTGACTATGAAGTGGTAGCAGGAAGGAATTCCTTTGTAGTGATGAACAGTTGTGTATCTCTTTTTTTTTTTTTTTTTTTTT
>NW_016808027.1:35756-57276 GCF_001698545.2 Rhinopithecus bieti
CCAGGATGATTTCGATCTCCTGACCTCGTGATCCGCCCGTCTCGGCCTCCCAAAGTGCTGGGATTACAGGCTTGAGCCACCGCGCCCGGCCATCAGTTGTGTATCTTGATTTTGGTGGTAGTGATATAAATATAGATGGAATAAAATGTCATAGAACTGGCCAGGTGCGGTGGCTTACGCCTGTAATCCCAGCTCTTTGGGAGGCCGAGGCGGGCGGATCATGAGGTCAGGAGTTCGAGACCAGACTGACCAACATGGCGAAAACCCCATCTCTACTAAAAATACAAAAATTAGCCAGGCGTGCCTGTAATCCCAGGTACTCAGGAGGCTGAGGCAGGAGAATCGCTTGAACTTGGGAGGCAGAGGTTGCAGAGCCGAGATCACACCACCGCTCTCTAGCCTGGGCGACAGAGCGAGACTTTGTCTCAAAAAAAAAAAAAAAAAAAAAAGTCATGGAACTGCATGCAAAAATGTACCCAAAACATGAGTCATGCAAAAACTGGTGAACTCCAATTAAGGTCTGTAGCCTAGTTAATTGTGTGGTCCTTTCCTTGTCTTGATAATGAGCTATAATTAAGATGTTACCATTGGGAAAGCCTGGATGATGGGTACCAGGACTTCTCTGTGCTATTTTTGCAACCTGCAAGTCTAAAATTATTCAAAATAAAATGTTAAAAGATATGCCATTTCCAATTACAGCAAAATCACTCTTGAACAGAGAACTTTTCCATCTTTATGAGTGGAATGTCTCAAAATCATAAAATGAAAATTCTTCTTTATTCAATAAGTTCCATGCAATTCCATAAAACTTTTTTCATAGAAGTTTTCAAAGAGTTTTTCAAGCTGATTCTAAAATTAACAGGGAAGTCTTAAGGACAAGGCTTCCCATGCAATGTAAGCACTACGAGAGAAATATTTTACATCCCAGAGCATGGAACAGTGCATACATTTTAGATCCCAGAGTATGGAACAGTGCCTCGTACATAGTAGGTGCTCAAAAAAAAATTGTGAAAAAATGAATGACAACTTAAAAGAAAAAGGAGGCCAGGCATGGTGGCTCATACCTGTAATCCCAGCACTTTGGGAGGCAGAGAGGGGTGCATCACCTGAGGTCAGGAGTTCAAGACCAGCCTGGCCAACATGGTGAAACCCTGCCTCTACAAAAATATAAAAATTAACCGGGCATGGTAGTGCACACCTGTAATCACAGCTACTAGGGAGGCTGAGACAGGAGAATCACTTGAACCCGGGACGGGGAGGTTGCAGTGAGCCGAGATCAGGCACTCCAGCCTGGGTAACAGAGAGAGACTCTGTGTCAGAAAAGAAAAAAAAAAGGAAGAAAGAAAAGGGAGAAGAAGAGGAGAAGAAGGAAGAGAGATTTGCCCTACCAACTATTAAGAACTAGAATAACTCTTGAGTATAATTTAAGCACAGGGTAAATAAATAGACCAATAAAACAGGATATAGAGTTTAGAAACAGACCCACATACATACAAAAACTTGTTATATACTGGAGGAAGCATTATTAATCAGTGAGGAAAGGGGAAACCATTCAAATAACCTGCTTAAAGAGACATGAAAAAAATAGATTCTTATCTTTATCCTTGGGATTTACATTCAGCTACAAGCCACAGGAAAGTGGCCTAATGAAAAATGGATTAATTTTCTCTCATAAAAGAAACCCAAAATGAACAAAAGAAGAAAACTATGCTGATTAAAAGAATCCAGAGGCAGAATGCCATTAATGTTTCATATTCCTTCTGTCTGTCCATTTACAATCTTTAGTTTGAAATTTCTGTCTTCAAGTTCATCCCGGTGGGTGGAGAGAGGTCTCCAAACACCTGTGGGACTGTGGCCCCAGCCAGTGTCCATGTTCTTGACACCGTCGAGAGAATGAATTCAAGGACAAGCAGGAAAATAGTGAAAGTACAGAGATTTATTGCAAAGCAAACAGTACATACTCAAGAAAGGGGAGTGTGGGTGTACTCAAGAGAGTCATACAGTGGGGTTTGGGGTTTCTACCTTTATGGGGTTTCTTTAACCAGGGGGTGGAATATACATGAAAATCTCTGGAAAAAGGTGAAGAGTTATCAGAATTGTGGTGCCACCCATTTTTACACCAAATATGGGTGTTCCTGAAACTGTCATGGTGTGGGTGGGAGTGTGATGTGTATGTTAATGAGGGCATAATGAGGTCCTAGATGAAACCTAGGTCAAATCCAGCACCACGTTGTGTCCAATTGGTCTTAGCCAGCTTGGTCCAAAACTTTCGTTTTCAGAGTCTTATCAGTCTCAAGCTTCTGCAGCTATTTCAATTTTTCTTTTGCTAGTCATACGAAACTGCTGCCTGGAATTTTCTATTCTCCTGTGACCACCTTGTGTTATTCCTGTGTCAAAGCTTGTGACTTCATGGTGGCAAAAGGGTGATTCATCTCTAGCCTATGTCCATTTTACAGAAAAGAAGAAGTAGAAGGAAGGAGAAAGGTAGATGGAAATGCACTCATATCAAGAAAGCCATATTTTCACAGAAATCCCTAGCAGTCTTCTCCTTCTCTTATGCCTCAATGGGCAGAACCATGTCACATAACCTTTTCTGACTACAAGGAAGTCCAGAAAGAGAAGTATACTGCTGACCTGAACAGGAATAACCTGGGGTGCTCTAAGTAAGGAAGAAGAGTAGTCTGCTATACTACCTCACATTACACACAAAACATAGACTACAAATCTAAAGACAAAAAACTTTAAAAATCTGAAGACAAAAAACTTTAAAAATATAATATAAGGTAATATCTTCATGACATCAGAGCAGTGAAGTTTTCTTAAACAGGCAGAAAGTGCAGCTCACAAAGTAATAGATTGATAAGTTTGACTACATTAAAATTTGAAGGCTCTGTATGTCAAAAGATACTATAAACAAGGTTGAAAGATAAGCCACAGCCTGGGAGATGATATTTGCAATGCACATAAACCATGGGTGATTAATATGCAGGCTACATTAGAAAATTGCATAAAATAATTTTTCAAAGTCAAACAACCTGATAGAAAAGTGGGTCAAGGCAAAACAGAACAAAACATGAGCAGCAAAACAGACACTCCAATAGGCAATAAGCACATAAAAAGATGCTCAACCTTACTGATATTCAAATTTAAACACCCATGATACAACATTTCACACCCTTCTGAATGGCAAAAGTTTTAAAGTCTGGTTATAACGGATATTGGTGAGGAGATTGAGAAATAGAAACTCCCACATACAGCAGGTGGGAGTATAAATTGGTACAACCATTTTGGACAGAATTTGTTCCTTGTATATTCAAAGAAGCATATACCCTATGACTTAAAAACTCTAATTCTGGATTATCAACCCTAGCGAATTGTTTTCACATGGGCAATGGAGACATATATGAGAAAAAATATGTTGTATTGTTTGTAATAGCTAAAATGTAGGAACAACCTAACTGTTCCTCAGCAGATGTATATGTGTGTATGTGGGTGTGGGTGTGTTGGGGGGGATGTATTTAAGTGGTTTATCATACAACAGACTACTAGAGAGCAGTTCAAATGGCCTAACCAGATTTAGATGTATCAGTATGGATAAATCTCACATTCCTATTGATGAATGAAAAAGGCACATTGTAAGAGTTTCACAAAGCATGATACCATTCAGGAAAAATACAATGTTAAATACACAAAGAATATAGATTATTATAGGTACACATATGTGTAAAAAAACAAAAACAAAAACATGCGTCCATGTCATCTTCCATATGGTGGGAAGGAAGGAAGGAAGACGGAGTATGCTCTGCATGGAACCTAAAATGTATCTGTGTCATTTTATTTAAGTGAGCTACAAAACTGTCACCAAGGGTCTCTCACTGGAAAATCTGGAACAACTGGGCATCAAAATTTAAAAGCGGGGAGGGGCCAAGATGGCCAAGTAGAAACAACTCTGGTCTGTTTCTCCCACCAAGACAAATGCAAAAGGCAAGTGATTTCTGTCAACTGAGGGACACAGGTGTTCTCACTGGGACTGGATAGATGGTGGGCGTGACCCACAGAGAGGAAGGAACAGCAGGGTGGGGCGACAATTCATCCAGGAGCAAAGGGACCACCCTCCCCCAGCCAAGGGAGGTGGTGAGGGACTGTGCTACCTGCCTGGGATTCTACACTTTTCCCAGGGATTTTTGCAATCTGTGGATCAGAAGATTCCTTTGTGTGCCAACACCACCAAGGCCTTGGGTCCCAAGCACAAAACTGGGCATACCCATGACAGGGGCACTGGTTAGCAGCCACTGGGGCAGGCACTGAGCTGCAGGATTTTTACATACTCTGGTGGCTCCCAGAACTCCAGGGTAGCAGGAGAACCATCCACTCCCATGGAAAGGGGGCTGAAGCCAGGGAGGTAAGCAGCCTCACTCAGCGGCTCCCACTCCCATGGAACCTCACAAGCTAAGACCTACTGACTTGGAATCCTCGCAGGCCAGCACAACAACCTGGAGTCTGCCTAAGACGACCAAGTTCCCAGGGGTAGGGGTGATCACCATTACTGCAGCTCTAGTCAGTGATTTTCCCTGGCCATTGCTAGGGAGGTTGGGCAGTTTGGACTGAGCAGTATTCTCCACAGTGCAGCACAGCAGCTGTGGCAGATCGTGGTCAGATTGCTTCTTTAGGTGGGACCCAGATCTATCCCTCCTAACTGGCCAGGGCCTCCCTGCAAGATTCCAGCAACTCTAGCCAGGGGCATACAGACAGAACTCTCATCTCCCTGGGACAGAGCATCTGGGAGGAGGGACGGCCATGGTCTTAGGTTCAGTGGACTTAATCTTTCCTGCCTGCTGGCTCTGAAGAGTCCAGGCAATCCAGATGACGGGGATTCCCCCAGCACAGTGCACCAGTTCTGCTAAGGTGCAGCCAGACTGCTTCCTTAAGCGGGACCCTGATCCCATGCCTCCTGACTGGGTGAGACCTCCCAACAGGGGTGGCCAGATACCTCATACAGTAAAGGTCTGACTGGCATCAGGTCAGTACCTCTCTGGGACAAACTTCTGGAGGAGGGAGCAGGCAGCAATCTTTGCTGTTCTGCAGCCTCCACTGGGGATACCAAGGCAAACAGGGTCTGGAGTGGACCCCCAGCAAACTGCTGCAGACCTGAAGAAGAGGGGCCTGACTGTTAGAAGAAAAACAAATAAAAAGCAACAACACCAACATTCAACAAAAAAGGCCCTAAAAATCCCCATCCAAAGGTAAACAGCCTCAAAGAGAAAAGGCAGGCAAATTCACAAAGATGAGGAAAAACCAATGCAAAAATGCTGAAAATTCCAAAAGCCAGAATGCCTCTTTTCCTCCAAATGATTGCAAAACCTCTCCATCAAGGGCACAGAACTGGGCTGAAGCTGAGATGGATTAACTGACAGAAGTAGGCTTCAGAAAGTGGGTAATAATGAACTTCACTGAGCTAAAGGATTATGTTCTAACCCAATGCAAAGAAGCTAAGAACCATGACAAAACTGTACAGGAGCTGTTAACTAGAATAACCAGTTTAGAAAGGGACATAAATGACCTGATGGAGCTTAAAAATACAGCATGAGAACTTCATGATGCAAACACAAGTATCAACAGCCAAATCAATCAAAAGGGAGAAAGAATATCAGAGCTTGAAGACTATCTTGCTGAAATGAGGCAGGCAGACAAGATTAGAGAAAAAAGATTGAGGAATGAACAAAACCTCCAAGAACTATGAGACTATGTATAAAGACCAAACCTACGGCTGATTGGAGTACCTGAAAGAGATGGGGAGAATGGAACCAAGTTGGAAAACACACTTCAGGAAATCATCCAGGAGAACTTCCCCAACCTAGCAAGACAGGCCAACATTCAAATTTAGGAAATCCAGAGAGTCCCAGTTAGATACTCTATGAGAAGATCAACCCCAAGACACATAATCATCAGATTCTCCAAGGACAAAATGAAGCAAAAATGTTAAGGGCAGCCAAAGAGAAAGGCCAGGTCACCTACCAAGGGAAGCCCATTAGACTAACAGTGGACCTCTCAGCAGAAATCCTACAAGCCAGAAGAGATTGGGAGCCAGTATTCAACATTCCTAAAGAAAAGAATTTCCAACCTAGAATTTCATATCCAGCCAAACTAAGCTTCATAACCAAAGGAGAAATAAAATCCTTTTCAGACAAGCAAATGCTGAGAGATTTCGTCACCAGGGCTGCCTTGCAAGAGCTCCTGAAGGAAGCACTAACCACTAAACAGGGAAAGGAAAAACCATTACCAGCCACTACAAAAACACACTGAAGTACTCAGACCAACAACACTATGAAACAACTATGTTAATAAGTTTGCAAAATAAACCACGCAGCATCATGATGACAGGATCAAATTCACACATAACAATATTAACATTAAATGTAAATAGGCTAAATACTGCAATTAAAAGACACAGAATGGCAAGCTGGATAAAAAGACAAGACCATCAGGGTGCTGTATTCAAGAGACACATCTCAAGTACAGAGACACACATAAGCTCAAAATAAAGGGATGGAGAAAAATTTACCAAGCAAATGGAAAGCAGAAAAATGTAGGGGTTGCAATCCTAGTTTTGACAAAATAGACTTCAAAAGCCAACAAAGTTAAAAAAAAAAAAAAAAAAAAAAAGACAAGGACATTACATAATGGTAAAGGGTTCAATTCAATAAGAGCTAACTATCCTAAATATATATGCACCCAATACAGGAGCACCCAGATTCATAAAACAAGTTCTTAAAGACCTACAAAGAGACTTAGGCCCTGACACAATAATAGTGGGAGACATTAATACCCCACTTCAGTATTAGACAGATCATTGAGACAGAAAATTGACAAAGATATTTAGGACTTAAACTCAGCTCTGGACCAAGTGGACCTGATAGATATCCACACAACTCTTCACCCCAAAACAACAGAATATACATTTTTCTCAGTGCCACATGGCACTTACTCTAAAATCGATCACATAATTAGAAGTAAAACACTCCTAAACAGATGCAGAAAAACTGAAATCATAACAAACAGTCTCTCAGATCACAGTGCAATCAAATTACAACTCAAGATTAAGAAATCCACTCAAAACCACACAACTACATGGAAATTGAACAACCTGCTCCTGGATGACTTCTGGGCAAATAATGAATTTAAGGCAGAAATCAAGAAGTTCTTTGAAACTAAAGAGAACAAAGAGACAATGCTCCAGGATCTCTGGGATGCAGCTAAAGCAGTGTTAAGAGGAAAATTTACAGCACTAAATGCCCATATCAAAAAGTCAGAAAGATCTCAAATTGACACCCTAACATCATAACTAAAATAACTAGAAAACCATGGCAGACAAACCCCAGAGCTAGCAGAAGACAAGAAATAACAAAGCTCAGAGAGGAACTGAAGAAGATAGAGACGTGAAAAGTTCAAAAAATCAACAAATCCAGGAGCTGTTTTTTTGAAAAAAAAATTAATAAAATAGAGTGTTAGCTAGACTAATAAAGAAGAAAAGAGAGAAGATTCAAATAAACACAATCAGAAACGATAAGGGGGATAACACCACTGACTCCCCAGAAATACAAACAACCATCAGAGAATACTATAAACACCTCTATGCAAATAAACTGGAAAATCTAGAAAAAAATGGATAAATTCCTGGACACGTACACCCTCCCAAGACTGAACCAGGAAGAAGTTGAATCCCTGAACAGACCAAAAACAAGCTCTGAAATTGAGGCCGTAATATATAGCCTACCAACAAAAAAACCCAGGACCGGATGGATTCACAGCTGAATTCTACCAGAGGCACAAAGCGGAACTGGTACCATTTCCTCTGAAACGATTTCAAACAATTGAAATGGAGGGACTCCTCCCTAACTCATTTTATGAGGTCAGTTTCATCCTGATACAAAAAAAAAGAAGAAGAAGAACACTTCAGGCCAATATTCCCAATGAACATTGATGCAAAAATCCTCAATAAAATACTGGCAAACCAAATCCAGCAGCACATCGAAAAGCTTATCCATCATGATCAAGTCCCTGGATGCAAGGTTGGTTCAACATATGCAAATCAATAAATGTTACTCATCACATAAACACAACTAAAGACAAAAACTACAAGCTTATCTCAATACACACCAAAAAGGCCTTTAGTAAAATTCAACACTGCTTCATGTTAAAAAGTTTCAATAAACTAGATATCAAAGGAACATACCTCAAAATGATAAGGGCCATTTATAACAAACCCATAGCCAATATCATACTGAATGGGCAAAAGCTGGAAGCATTCCCCTTGAAAACTGGCACAAGACAAGGATGTCCTCTCTTGCTACTCTTATTCAACATAATATTGGAAGTTGTGGCCAGGGCAATCAGGCAAGAGAAAGAAAAAAGGGTATTCAAATAGGAAAAGAGGAAGTCAAATTGTCTTTGTTTGCGGATTACATGATCCTACATCTAGAAAACCCCATGGACTCAGTCCAAAAGCTTCTTAAGCTGATAACCAACTTCAGCATCAATGTGTAGAAATCACAAGCATTCCTATACACCAGTAATAGACAAGCAGAGAGCCAAATCATAAATGAACTCCCCTTCACAATTGCCACAAAGAGAATAAAATACCTAGGAATACAGCTAACAAGGAAGGTGAAGAACCTCTTCAAGAAGAACTACAAACCACTGCTCAAGGAAATCAGAGAGGTCACAAACAGATGGAAAAACATTCCATGCTCATGAATAGGAAGAATCAATGTCACAAAAATGACCATACTGCCCAAAGCAATTTATAGATTCAATGTCATTCCCATTAAACTACCATTTACATTCTTCACAGAATTAGAAAAATCTATTTAAAAAACCACAAGGAACCAAAAAAGAGCTCATACAGCCAAGACAATCCTAAGCAAAAAAAAAAAAAAAAAAAAAAAAAAAACAAAGCTGGAGGCATCACACTACCTGACTTCAAACTACATGACAAGGTTACAGTAACAAAAAAGCATAGTACTTGCAGAAAAACAGGCACACAGAACAATGGAACAGAATAGATAACTCAGAAATAAAACTGCATATCTACAACCATCTCATCTTTGCCAAAGCTGACCAAAACAAGCAATGGGGAAAGGATTCCCTATTCAACAAATAGTGCTGTAAGAACTGGATAGCAGCCTGGCCAGCATGGCGAAATCCTGTCTCTACTAAAAATAAAAAATTAGCCAGGCGTGGTGACGCACGCCTGTAATCCTAGCTACTTGGAAGGCTGAGGCAGGAGAATCGCTTGAACCCTGGAGGGGGAGGTTGCAGTGAGCCGAGATTGCGCCACTGCACGCCAGCCTGGGCGACAGAGGGAGACTCTGTCTCAAAACAAAACAAAACAAAAAGGAAGTGCCTTCTCTCACCTTCTGGCCTCTCCCATCTCCCAGCACACCTACTTCAGTGCGGAACAAAGCTGTGGCTGAGCTCAGGTGCTATTGCAACACGACCAGGTGTGTGCACGGTTGGGACACTGCTGACATGCCAGCCCCTGTTGCCTTGGCCCCTCCAGACTTTGGATGCCAATGAGCATGGGAGGGAGGCAGGGGGCTAAGGGAAGCTCAGTGCAGGCCTGCAGGTGCCCCTCCGCACGAATAGCCTGGGGACCCTGGAGGGCATGTTAATGGCAGCAGGAGGCAGACAGGCTCCTGGGCAGAAAGCGGTGGGTCCCCGGTGAAAGCCCACCTTCAAGCCATGGACAGCCTGAAGTCTGGGAGCTGGGCTGCCAATTCCGGGAGGAATCCACCTCCCAGAGTGAGACCTTGTGGTGCTTTTTCCGGGCCGCCCATGGCCACCCATGGACCAATCAGTATTCACTTCCTCCCTTCTGAGCCTATAAAAATTCCCAGACTTAGCCAGACTCTGACAGACCTCAGGACTACCAGCTATGGGAATAAGCTGCCCACTTCAGGTCTCCTCCATTCGTCAGGATGACCTGCCTGTGGAAAGGAGCTATCCATTGCTGGTCTCTTTGCAGAAAGCTGGACACTTGGGAAGACCTGCCTGCAGAGAGGAGCTACCGACTGCAGGTCTCCTGAGAGCTGTTCTGTTGCTCAGTGAAGCCCCTCTTTGCCTTGCTCACCCTCCAGTTGTTCACATGCCTCATTCTTCCTGGACGAGGCAGGACAAGAACTTGGGACTTGCTGAATGGCGGGACTGAAAGAGCTTTTACACAAACAGGGCTGAAACACACCCCCCAGCTTGCCACGTTGCGTGTGACGAGAAGGAGAGAAGAGCTGCAGCCTTCAGGGAACCCAGACATAAGGGCTTCCCAAGCCAGTGCTGTGACACCCTCTTTGGGGCTCTGCAGTTCCAAGTTTCCAGGTGCCACCATGCTCCCTTCGTCCAGATGCAGGTGCCCGCTGTAGAAGCTGCATGCCATACGTCTGGTCCAGCCACAGTCAGATGTGCACAGTGATCAGACCCCACGCTCACTTGCTACACACCCTTGCTGTTCCGTGGCTGGCTCGCCCTTGGCAGGTGTGGGATCCGGGCGGTAGCTGGAGCTCAGAGGGCCAAGGGGGTGGAATGAACCCAGTGGCGCGAGCAATACTTAGGCAGAAGGCGCCTCTGGCCACAGAGGTTTGCAGCTGGTGAAGCACACCCAAAGGATCCCATGACAAGAGGACTGATAGTATTTGACTTTAAGACATATTATAAAGCTTAATGATCAACAGAGTGTGATATTAGTGAAAAAAGAGAGAAATAGATAAATGGAATAGAATAGAGAGTCCAGAAATAGACCCACATGCATACAGAGGGTCCCTGACAAATGATGGTTCAATCTATGATTTTTAAATTTTGTGATGATGCAAAAGTGACACACATTAGTAGTATACAGCAGTCTCCCTTTATCTGCAGGGAAGACATTCCAAGACCTCCAGTGGTTACCTGAAACCAAGGCTAGTAAAACCCTATATATACTCTGTTTTTTCATATACATATATGTCTATAATAAAGTTTAATTTATAAATTAGGCACAGTAAGAGATAAACAACAATAACTAATAATGAAATAGAACAATTATAACAATATACTATAATAAAAGTTATATGAATATGGTCTCTCTCTTTTTCCCCCTCTCTCAAAACATCTTATTGTATATACTGTGGGTATAGAAACCACAGAAAGCAAAAGCACAGATAAAGGGGGATTGCTGTACAAACATTCAGTTTTTCACTTTCAATACACTATTCAACAAATTACAAGAGACACTCAAGACTTCATTCTATGAAATGGACTTTTTTAAAAAAAATAATTTTCAACTGAAATAAAAAGCTGCTAGTTTTAAGTGGTGTCTAGCACAAGAGAAGACTTTCCAGAGGCCCAGGTTGCTGTGCAAGATGTTCTATCACTTGGGCCATATGATCCAGCAGATCCAATGGTGTTTCAAGTGTCTATGGCAGATAGAGATGCTTTTTGAAGGTTTTGTCATTTTGATAAGTGGCTTTTTGCTTGGTACTGGGCCTTAGTACATTATGAATGCTTGATCATGAACCACTGAGTTAACATATGACCTGAGTTTCTCATTATAAACTGGATATTGTCTAACCCATGAATCTATAAAGTCGAGCATGCACAACAGCATTGCATTATTAAATGGAAGTGACAAACATTATCATGATTGAGTAGACCCAAAGGCACAAGGAAGTTATGTAACAAAGTAGCCCCAATGCCTATAGTTTCGACATTTGTTACTATAAAGGTAATAACCTTTACTCACTCATCCCACCCTTATAGCCTCATGTGGAGTTCTTTATGATTGTTTCACTGAATAAGAGAAAACTCAGGTCTGGTTTGCAGATTGTTCTATACGATACGCAGTACTACCTGAAGATGGACAGCTGCAGCACAGCAGCCTATTTCTGAGACATCTCTGAATGACAACGGTGAAGGAAAATTCTCTCAGTGGTCGGAAACTCAAGCTGTACACTGGTTTTAAATTTTAGGGGGAGAAGAAAATTCCCAGAGGGATGGAGAAAAAAATTAAATGGATAGAATGACCGATTCTGATGATAGCAATCAACTTTTTTTCCAAGACACTCCTGTATCAACCAGTGGGCTCATAACAATGACCATGATGGCAGAGAGAGAGATTATGCATTGGCTCAGCAACATAAACTTCCACCCATCAAGGTTGATTTTGTTACCACCACTGCTGAGTGTCTAATTTGCTAGCAGCAGAAACCAACACTGAGTCTCTGATGTGGACTATTCACCAGATGAACAGACAGCTATTTGGTAACAGGTTAATTACATGTAGCCATTTCTATTATGAAAGAAGCAGCCAGCACTCTGTTATGTGACCGGAATGGACATTTACTTTAGAAAAATATTTACCTTCCCTGAACACAATGATTCTGAAAAAACTATCATCTGCGGACTTACAGAATACCTTATACACTACCATGGTATATAATACAGCATTATTTATGATTAAAGAATTTACTTCACGGCAATTATAGGCAATATGCTTATGTCCATGGAATTCAATAATTTTACTGTGTTTCTCACCATGCTGCAGCAGTTGGCCTTATAAATCAGTGTACTAATCTTTTGATGAGTCAGTGATGGTGGCAGCTAAGTAGCAATACCTTGCAGGGCTGGGGCAAGGTTCCCCAGGAAGATATATATGTTCTGAATCAGTGTCTAACATATAATGCTGATTCTACTACATATGCAATATGTGTGTCAAAAAATCAAGGGTAGAAGTGGGAGTGACACCACTCACTACTGCCTCTATTGACCCATGAACAAAATTGTTTCTTCTTGTTCCGGTGAATTTATGCTGTATTGGCCAAGAGATTATAGTTCCAGAGGAAAGACTGCTTCTACCAGAAGACCCAAAAATGATTTCATTGAAATAGAAGTTAAGACTACTACCCATCTACTTTGGGTTCCTCATGCCTCTAAATAAATTTTGCTTATTTTTAGTTACTGTGCTAATTGGAACAATTGATCCTGACTACCAAGAAGAATCGGACTGTTGCTACACAATAGAGGTAAGGGAAGACTATGTCTAGAAGGCAGGAGATCTTTCTGGATATCTGTTAGTGCTACTATGCCCTGTGGTTTTAAGTCAATGGAAAACTATAATAACCAAATCCAGGGAGGACTACCAATAGCCAAGATCCTGCAAGAATGAAGGTTTGTGTTACCCAGCAGACAAAGAACCATGGCCAACTGACATTCTTGCTGAGAACAAAGAATGTAATCAATGGAAAGTGGAAAAAGGTAAGGTAAGTATAAATAGAACCTATAACCATGCAATCAGTTTTCAGTTATGAGTACTATAATAATTATCAATATGTATACTGAATTTTGTTTTGAGTTTGTGTGTATATAAAATTTTTGTTTTCTTCTTTATTATTCCCTTATCCTTTAACATAAGATGTTTTAATAATGGTTAACTTTACATCAGAGTAATTAAGTTACTGGATGTATTAGTTTGCTAGGACCACAATAACAAACCACCACAAACTGAGCAGATAAAACAAGATAAATTTATGTTCTCACAGTTCTGGAGGCTATAATTTTGAAATTGAGATGTCAGGAGGGTTGGTTCTTCCTGAGGGCTGTAAGGGAAAACCTGTTCCAGGCCTTACTCCTCCACTTTCCCAGATAAAAGCCAAAGAAGTCTATTACCACTAGACCTACTCTGTAAGAAATGCTAGTGGGAGTCCTTCAATTTGAAACAATAAGTCAGTAGGCAGTAACACAAAGCCATCCAAAAATATAAAGCTCTCTATTAATGGTAAATACATGGGCTAATATATCCATTGTGATTTTGGTCCATATAATTTTAATGATAAAAACACAAAAAAATGTTAATGTACTTACAACATATAAAGATATATTTTGTGACATTGATAACATAAAGTATGGAAGGTGGAGAATTAAAGTAGTTGAATTTCATATGTGATTGGACTTAAATTGTTATCAGTTTAAAACAGAATTCTATAACCACGATGTTTTCTGTAATCGCAATAATAACTACAAAATATACATGAAAGGAGATAATAAGGCATTAAAAGCACATAAATACAAAAAACCAACAGAACACAAAGGAAGTCAGTAAGAGGGGAAATGCACAAAAAAGCTACAAGACATATGGAAAGCAATGAACAAAATGGCAACAGTAAGTCCTTCCCTACCAGTAATTACTTTAAATGTAAATGGATGAATCTCCTCAGTCGAAAGATATAGACAGGCAGAATGAATTTAAAAAAACAGGATCCAATTATATGCTCTCTCCAGGACATTCACTTTATTTTATTTACTTATTTTAATTTTTTTTATTTCCATAGGTTTTGGGGAACAGGTGGTATTTGATTATTTGAGTAAGTTCTTTAGTAGTGATGTGTGAAATATTGGTGCCCCCATCACCTGAGCAGTACACACTGAACCCAATTTGTAGTCTTTTATCCCTCAACCCCTCCCACCATTTCCCCTGAGTCCCCAAAGTCCATTGTGTCATTCGTATGCCTTTACATCCTCAAAATTTAGCTCCCACTTATGAGTGAGAATATACGATGTTTGCTTTTTTATTTCTGAGTTACTTCACTTAGAATAATAGTCTCCAATCCCATCCAGGTTACTGTGAATGTCATTAATTCATTTCCTTTTATGGCTGAGTAGTATTCCATCATATACATACCACAGTTTCTTTATCCACTCTTTGATTGATGGGCATTTGAGTTGGTTCCACATTTTTGCAATTGCGAATTGTGCTGCTATAATCATGCCTATGCAAGTATTTTTTTTTTTTTTTTTTTGTATAATTANTGACCTCGTGATCCGCCCGTCTCGGCCTCCCAAAGTGCTGGGATTACAGGCTTGAGCCACTGCGCCCGGCCTCCTTATACTTCTTATGCTGGGAGAACTCCTACTCATCTCTTACTAGTCATTCATTCAGCACCAGTGTTAACCTCTGTTAGGTTGACCATACTCTTTGATAATTATTTACTTACGTGTCTGTCTCTCAGTTCTCCAATAACACATTCCTTCAAGTGAGGGCTCCTCCAGAGCTACAATCCATATGTGTCCTATAGTCCTCAAGGCACAAAGTAAGCATCAGGAGACTAGACTTGCTAAATCAAAGAAGGATGAACTATCAGTGATTCTCAGAATAGACATCCTCCCTCCAATTTTTAGCCTTTTTTAAACCTTTGGAAATCATTATTGGAAATGCATCAGCCAAATCCCAGGGAGTTCTGCAGGGGTGAAGGGAGGAAATGTACCACCAGATTATGTTCTTTATAAAAATATATCTCCTAACGACTGGAAAACAGCACCAGGCATTATTTTATTTACGGATCTCAAATCAAATCACCAAGAGGCAAAGACCTAAGTAGCAGGAAGTTCAGCAGATAATTGACTAATCAGAGCTGTCTTCTCATCCTATTTGATTCTAGGGTTAAAGAAAATCTGTGTTGTGCAATCCATTTATAATCTAAACACGTACATGACTTTCTCCCCCTGAAACACCAATGCTCCCAGCTTAACTGATGCTGAGAACTCTCCCTATATTGTAGGGGAAAAGAGCTGAAGTCCAGTGGATGTAGCTAGTGGAGGAGTGCAGGAGACATAAATTGAGAGACAGCAAAGACAGAACAAAAGTTACTTGGAGGAACAAGAGATCTTCTGGAGAAGGTGTCCAAGTGGTTTCTTAGGATGCTCCACTTATGGGTCTTCTGGGTGAGCCTTTTGGATACTAATAGCTACCATTTATTGAGCCATTGCCATATGCCAAGCATTTTTAGTGCATTATCTCATTTTAATTCTCAGAACAACCTTGCAAGTTCAGTATTGGTACCCCATTCATAGATGAAACTGAAGGTCAGAAGATTGTAGTGATTTGCCCATTGCCATACAGTTAAGAGCTACAAAAGCCATGAATCCCTGCAGATTAGATTTGACTCAAAGCTTCTGCCCTGGGTCGTTAACTATCCTCACAAAACCACTTTTCTTTTCTTTTCTTTTTTCTTTTTTTTTTTTGAGATGGAGTTTTGCTTTTGTCACACAGGCTGGAGTGCAATGGTGCTGTCTCAGATCACTGCAACCTCCACCTCCCAGGTTCAAGCGATTCTCCTGCCTCAGCCTCCTGAGAAGCTGGGATTACAGGCACGCACCACCACGCCCAGCTAATTTTTGTATTTTTAGTACAGACAGGGTTTCACCATGTTGGCCAGGGTGGTCTTGAACTCCCGACCTCAGGTGATCCACCCGCCTCAGCCTCCCAAAGTGCTGGGATTACAGCGTGAGCCACGATGCCCGGCCCACTAAACCATTTTTGAGGCAGCTAGTAAGTATTTCCTCCATTCTACAGATGAGGAGACTGAAGCCCAGGGATGACTTAACTTGCCCAAGTGACACAGAGAGTAGCAGAGCCAAACCAGGTTTCCAACTCCAAAATCTCTTCTGCTTTAAAGATAGAAGAAGAGCAACCGCGAAGAGTGAGAACGTGCCAGAAGGCCCCTGCAGGCCAGGCACTGCCCTCTCCTAGGGCACAGCTCCGACCCACCCCCAACCTCCACAATTAAGCTACTTTCAAGATTTTTCTTTTCTCTACCTTTGCCCCAGTGTGGCCCCTGAACTGAACAGGGACTGGGTGGTTCTTGGGAGAGTCTAAAACATACCTTTGCAAAGATTCCCTAGGAAGGGAACAGCCAGGGCACCACCAGCCCTGGTGCTCCCATTCCCACACATCTGAGCAAGGCCTGTGCGTAAGACTGGCAAGTGCTTGAACCAGGAGGCAACCAAACTGGGCTCAAACACAGCCCGCCGGTTTTGACCAATACCAGCAGCTCCCCTTTTCAAAGCATCTATTCTGCGACAGACATTTCACTAGGAGTTTCCTCCATGTTTTAAATTTTAATAGCTCCCCCTCCACCAACTATTGGCCCTATTTTACAAAAGAGGAGCCTCCGACTCCTGGGGATGAAGCGACAAGCCCAAGGACAGAAAGTCCTCACGAGCTTGGGACTTGAACCCACTACGGCCCCAGATTCTGCTGCTGCCCGGGAGCAGAGGAGGGAGGAGCTGCCAGTGCGGAGGGAGGTGGCGAGAGAGGGCAAGCTCCCAGCAGCGCAAGCTGACGACAGCAGGTGTTTTTTTTTTTTTTTTTTTTTTTTTTTCCAGCACTTTTTCAGTCAGCATCGTTCCTGGATTTTTTTCCTCCCTGCTGAGCGGCGTAAAAGGGTGGGGCCGCTTTCCTACAGCAGAGGCAGAGGCGGCGGCAGCAGCTGCTGCAGCATCTTTCACGGGCAGCAGCAGAGACCGAGAGCTGCAGAAAAGGGTGGGGTCGCTTCCCAGAAGAAGAGGCAGTGGCGGCGGCGGCTGCGGCAACCTCGCGGGCAGCGGCGGAGGCAACAATGCTCGGTCTTCGCTGGAGGTGATGGCCTCCCAGTCCTGCTAGGTGGCCGGCTGCACTAGGACCCCGGCAGGAAGGAGACTCGAGCCCGGTCCGCGAACCCTGCGGCTACACCGCCCGGCCCCTCCTCTGCGCCATGGCTTAAGCCTGCAGCCACCTCTCCTCACGTCGCCGCGCTCGACCGAGGTCTGTGCGCCGCCGCAGCCTTAGGGAGGGGCGCGTCCCAGACACCCTCGCCGGGGACTCGGGAACGCCGTGCCTCTCGCCCTTCGGCGCCTGCAGCAGACTGCGCTCCCAAAGGCGTTTGCAAGTGGTAATCGAGGGACTCTACAGACTCTCTTAGGATAGCTCTCCCCGGGTGCTCGCTGAGGGAGGAGGGCGAACTAGCTCTGGCTGATCGGGGGTAGAAAACGGTGGGAACCACATTGGCTGGTCCGGATCGGAGGCTGAAGGAAGATTAGAGACTTGCTTTAGAACCACAGGAAGAAAGAGGGGGCCGGCTTTTCAGCTAGCATCATGGCGTGGCCGTGCATCACGAGGGCCTGCTGCATCGCCCGCTTCTGGAACCAGTTGGACAAAGCGGACATAGCGGTGCCGCTGGTTTTCACCAAGTACTCGGAAGCCACCGAGCACCCGGGCGCCCCGCCGCAGCCACCGCCGCCGCAGCAGCAGCAGGCGCAGCCGGCGCTCGCGCCCCCCTCGGCGCGCGCGGTTGCCATAGAGACGCAGCCAGCCCAGGGCGAGTTGGATGCAGTTGCCCGGGCAACGGGGCCAGCGCCTGGGCCTAGTGGTGAGCGTGAGCCGGCGGCTGGCCCCGGCCGGGGCGGGCCGGGGCCGGGCCCGGGCTTGGGCTCCGGCTCCACCTCCGGCCCCGCGGACTCGGTGATGCGGCAGGACTACCGCGCCTGGAAGGTGCAGCGGCCCGAGCCCAGCTGCCGGCCGCGCAGCGAGTACCAGCCCTCCGACGCGCCCTTCGAGCGCGAGACCCAGTACCAGAAGGACTTCCGCGCCTGGCCGCTGCCGCGCCGCGGAGACCACCCGTGGATCCCCAAGCCCGTGCAAATCCCTGCGGCCTCCCAGGCCTCGGCGCCCATCCTCGGGGCGCCCAAGCGCCGGCCGCAGAGCCAGGAGCGCTGGCCAGTGCAGGCCGCCGCTGAGGCCCGGGAGCAGGAGGCGCCCCCCGGCGGAGCGGGCGGCCTGGCAGCCGGAAAGGCGTCCGGGGGGGACGAGCGCGACACGCGCAGGAAGGCCGGGCCTGCCTGGATGGTACGCCGCGCCGAGGGCCTGGGGCACGAGCAGACGTCGCTGCCCGCCGCCCAGACCCAGGTCCAGGCCACCGGCCCCGAGGTTGGCAGGGGGCGCGCCGCGGCGGACGCCCTCAACCGGCAAATCCGCGAGGAGGTGGCGAGTGCAGTGAGCAGCTCCTACAGGTGAGACGCGGCCGCTGCTAGCGCGGGGGAGTCGCCGCGCAGACGATCCCCAACGCAGGCCTAGCATGCAGCCTCCCTCCAGTCCCAGGCCACACCCTCTCCCCAGCCGCCTCCCAGGCCACCTCCGGTCGAAGCCTTCTCTTCTGCCGTGTCCTGTGCGCAAGCTGTTAGTATTTTCCATCTTAGCCTGCCTGGCTCTTTCACTTTACAGCTGTAGCCGTTTTCTCCATCTCGCTCACCTCAGATCCCTGGCTGCCCACAGAGACCCTTTGCAATGTCAGCAGTGGCTGTGCTTCCGTCCTACCCCCACCCAGCTCACCTGCTATGTTAGTCTGGATGCTGCCCTTTGCCGTCCGACAGGGTCCCCATTCTTCTAGAAGAAGAATTCTTTCCAAGTGGCCTCTCGCCCTCCTCCCTAGCCCAGTTCCCTTGGCCCTTCATTCTTTCCTCCCTCTCTCAGTCTCTGGGCAACACCCAAGCACCATACCTTTTTCTAGATTACCCACAGGATCTTTACAAATCACCCTCCTCCTTCCACCGCTGGAACTTTGAAGTCATTGTCCTTCTACTTCTTACTAGCTGTGACATATTGGGCAAGTTTCCTAATGTTTCTGGGCCTCAGGTTCTTATCTGTAAGATGTAATTGGTAATAGACATCTCTTAGCATTGTTCACACTTTTATTGATTTGGTATTAAATATTTTATTTTTATTTAATTAATATTAAATATTCAACATATTTTTGAGTGCCTACTATATGCCAAGCACTGTGCTGGACATTGTGAGGATTAAATGAGATGATTCAGGAGAACAGCTCATGCCTAGCACATAGTGGTAATTAGTACATCTTGGTTCCATTCCTACCTTCCACGTGATGCCTTATGATCCTACTTCCTAGATGCCTCCAGCCTTCTCTGCTATTGAGGCATCTTCTTTCTCCTTTCCCTGCATGTTCTCCAGATGTCTCTCATTCTCTTGCCACCAAGAAGCCCTTTCGCCATCTCACTCAATTCCTTGCAGATGAATGCTTTCAAGCATGAAAAATCTCTCTCTCTCTCTCTTTCCTTCTGGAATTTTCCCTCTGCTACAGCCTCAGCCATTCCAGTCTGCTTTCTTGCCCTTCATCCATCCTGTGTATACTTCTGACGGCTTAGCTTTCAATTCTACCCTTATGTTTCAACCAACATCAATTAGCTAACAGAACACGGTTGACTCTGAACATGTAACATTGCATTTGGGGTTTCTCGAGGAAGATGTGTATGAATAGTAATTGAGCTAGAGGTGTTCAAAATGCAGCTGATGGGGTCCTTCATCAATGTCACAGCTTTCTGCTGCCTTCTTCCTGCAAGAGGGTGTGGTGGGGGAGGACTAGAGAGTTAGTCCTTTGCCAACACTCTGTATATAGCCTCATGTTAGACTAATGTCCTTCTCCAGTGAACATTACCAATACTCTCTCATAGGCTGAGGAAAGAATAGCATATCCAGGGCCGGGCGCGGTGGCTCAAGCCTGTAATCCCAGCACTTTGGGAGGCCGAGACGGGCGGATCACGAGGTCAGGAGATCGAGACCATCCTGGCTAACACGGTGAAACCCTGTCTCTACTAAAAAATACAAAACTAGCCGGGCGTGGTGGCCGGCGCCTGTAGTCCCAGCTACTCAGGAGGCTGAGGCAGGAGAATGGCGTGAACCCGGGAGGCGGAGCTTGCAGTAAGCTGAGATCTGGCCACTGTACTCCAGCCTGGGTGACAGCGAGACTCCGTCTCAAAAAAAAAAAAAAGAATAGCATATCCATACATCCTTCATGTTAAGGGAAAATCTGTCCCCCAGCTCCTACCCCTGCATTTCTCATCTTCCTGAATTCCACCTCCCACTTGGCATCTTTCTTTTGGTTTATTGCTGTCACAACAGCCACACTGGGAACCCAGGAGTACAGCACTTCCTTTGAGCTCTTGGTCAAACAAGGACATAAATCCTTTTCCTTGAATAGCCATGAGATGGTAGTATGTTCACTATGTTTTTATGCTGCTATCAAGCGGGGAGCAAAAGAAAAGAAGGGAAATAAACAAACAAGAGACATAAAAAAACAAAGGCAGGATGTAGTTTTCTGGTTCTGCTATGGCTTTCTTGCTTCAAGACCCTACTTCATTTCTTGATCTTCCTACCCTGAGAAGCCCACGTCTGGTCCAACATCATAGATTACTGGCCTGGCCTCTTCATCTTCCCACTCTCATTCTGGCACCCTGTGGCAGCTGGAACCTTACTGCCCACTAGCAGGAACTGTCTCTTCTCACCACCATACAGTCGATGCCAGTCAAGAGAGATTCCAGATTCTTAAGCCTCTTTGGGTGATCCTGTTCAGTTTATGATTTCAAGTTGGCAGGACTTGCTTTGTTTATGGATGAGTGGCCTGTCACTCAAGGAATGACCACATCCTTTGGATATAAACCACTCCAGATTTGGGGTTGTACCTTGTTTCATATAGCCTTTTTCCTCAAAACAACAGCTTAACTGTGCAGTAAGCATGTCATGCTTCACATTACACACATACTGGAAATGACTTGGTGGGGGAAGGCTATGCCCTTGGAGCTGGTGAGAATGATTATTTTTAGCACTTATCAATTCTATTAACCTGTCAAAAAAATCTTTTTTTTTTTTTTTTTTTTTTTTTTTTTT